>NW_020526728.1:0-91317 GCF_003368295.1 Carassius auratus
TTTGATTCCACCATCTTCTCTGGATGACGGACTGGATCCGGGTGACTGAAGCGGATACAGACTGGATCTGGTGGCTACGGTGACCTCCGAATAAGGGATTTCTTTAAAAGACTTTTTTTCATATAAAGATTTTATCCAACTTTTCAGATAGAGGCATGAGGAAAGAGATTGCCTTGATTGGGCTTTGGTTATTGGTGGACCGAGAGACTTTTTTGAGTTTTACTCCTCCCTTTTGGAGTAGGGGGGGGGTGCTGACGAAACACAGGTGGGCAGGCATTGTCACCCTTGATGACCCTTGGCGAGCGTAGTAGTTTAACAGAGGCAGCGCACGGCCCGAGGGTTTGGAGACACAGCTCGAGTTTCTCTTCATTGTCGCATAAATCTTTCGCCTTTTACTAAAGATTTCCGTGGAGGGGAACTTTTGCGAGTGACCTGTATTTTTGGGTGCTCTGCTCACAGCAGAGCTACATCGAAATGTCAAGAGCAGAATCAGTTTGACCGTCCGGCAGCATGCTGCGAGAGGGCTTGCCACTGGTCATCGTCTGAATAGGCACTCTCTGCGTTTGACCACTTCGTGTTTATTTAGCCGGATGGGAAGGCAGCGCTTTCTTGTACGTGACGGGATGCAATTCTTGAAGGCTCTCTTTAGTGACGGGTCCAAACAAAGATCTCATCTGCTCCTCTAGCCCTATCGGCGACTCGTGCACTTCGAGCCTTCTTAGTGACGGCGCAAGTTGCTAAATGCTGACTGCGTTGGTGGTATAGAGGTGAGCATAGGCTGGCCTTCCAAGCAGTTGAACCCCGGATTCGATTCCCGGCCAACGCCATGTCCTTTGGCTCGGGCTGACGTCGAAGCAGAACTCCCTCTGTGACCTGCTGCCTCCACCCAAAACTTTTGGATGGAATAATTTCGGATGGACCCATCATTAGCTGAAGTCGCATAACACTTGCAACACTACCCGTAGCAGGGGTCATTGTTTGGACTCTTTTTTTTTTTTTTTTTTTTTTTTTTTAATTGCGCTTTAAACAAAAAGTATTGTGTCAATGCAACTGAACAACATTTATTAGGAACACAGTGCGTCAAAAAGCAAAATGACAGTTAAAGGCATTTCGTTATTGAACTCTTTGATGACATCATTCAGCTAAGTTCAGTTTAAATAGTATCTGTGCAATAATTGCAATCAAGTCAACGATATCGCTGTACATGAAGTGTCCCCAGCTCCGCCTGCCAGAAGCGACAGAGGCAAGAAACCAAAACTCGATCGGTGAAAGGATGGAGAAAAAACCCGGTGAGAAACCAGGCTCAGTCGGGGAGACAGTTCTCCCCTTGTCAGACGAAACCAGTAGATTCAGCTCCAGGCTGCAGGAATGTCAGACTGTGCAGAAGAATCATCTGTTTCCTGTGGTCTTGTCCAGGTGGTCTTTACAGGGGATTTGTATCTGCGGCTCATCTAGTTGTCACGGTCTCCGCTGTGTTTCTGGGCCATAGAGGTCCTTTCTAGGTGTTGATCCACCATCTTCTCTGGATACGGACTGGATCCGGGTGACTGAAGCGGATACAGACTGGATCTGGTGGCTACGGTGACCTCGGAATAAGGGATTTCTTTAAAAGACTTTTTTTTTCATATAAGATTTTATCCAACTTTTCAGATAGAGGCATTGAGAAAGAGATTGCCTTGATTGGGCTTTTGGTTATTGGTGGACCGAGAGGACTTTTTTGAGTTTTACTCCTCCCTTTTGGAGTGGGGGGGGGGGGGGGTGCTGACGAAAACACATGTGGGCAGGCATTGTCACCCTTGATGACCCTTGGCGAGCGTAGTAGTTTAACAGAGGCAGCGCACAGGCCCGAGGGTTTGGAGACACAGCTCGAGTTTCTCTTCATTGTCGCATAAATCTTTCGCCTTTTACTAAAGATTTCCGTGGAGGGGAACTTTTGCGAGTGACCTGTATTTTTGGGTGCTCTGCTCACAGCAGAGCTACATCGAAATGTCAAGAGCAGAATCAGTTTGACCGTCCGGCAGCATGCTGCGAGAGGGCTTGCCACTGGTCATCGTCTGAATAGGCACTCTCTGCGTTTGACCACTTCGTGTTTATTTAGCCGGATGGGAAGGCAGCGCTTTCTTGTACGTGACGGGATGCAAATTCTTGAAGGCTCTCTTTAGTGACGGGTCCAAACAAAGATCTCATCTGCTCCTCTAGCCCTATCGGCGACTCGTGCACTTCGAGCCTTCTTAGTGACGGCGCAAGTTGCTGACTGCTGACTGCGTTGGTGGTATAGTGGTGAGCATAGCTGCCTTCCAAGCAGTTGACCCGGATTCGATTCCCGGCCAACGCATGTCCTTTGGCTCGGGCTGACGTCGAAGCAGAACTCCCTCTGTGACCTGTGCCTCCACCCAAAACTTTTGGATGGAATAATTTCGGATGGACCCATCATTAGCTGAAGTCGCATAACACTTGCAACACTACCCGTAGCAGGGGTCATTGTTTGGACTCTTTTTTTTTTTTTTTTATTTTTTTAATTGCGCTTTAAACAAAAAGTATTGTGTCAATGCAACTGAACAACATTTATTAGGAACACAGTGCGTCAAAAAGCAAAATGACAGTTAAAGGCATTTCGTTATTGAACTCTTTGATGACATCATTCAGCTAAGTTCAGTTTAAATAGTATCTGTGCAATAATTTGCAATCAAGTCAACGATATCGCTGTACATGAAGTGTCCCCAGCTCCGCCTGCCAGAAGCGACAGAGGCAAGAAACCAAAACTCGATCGGTGAAAGGATGGAGAAAAAACCCGGTGAGAAACCAGGCTCAGTCGGGGAGACAGTTCTCCCCTTGTCAGACGAAACAGGTAGATTAGCTCCAGGCTGCAGGAATGTCAGACTGTGCAGAAGAATCATCTGTTTCCTGTGGTCTTGTCCAGGTGGTCTTTACAGGGGATTTGTATCTGCGGCTCATCTAGTTGTCACGGTCTCCGCTGTGTTTCTGGGCCATAGAGGTCCTTTCTAGGTGTTGATCCACCATCTTCTCTGGATACGGACTGGATCCGGGTGACTGAAGCGGATACAGACTGGATCTGGTGGCTACGGTGACCTCGGAATAAGGGATTTCTTTAAAAGACTTTTTTTTTCATATAAGATTTTATCCAACTTTTCAGATAGAGACATGAGAAAGAGATTGCCTTGATTGGGCTTTTGGTTATTATAGGCACTCTCTGCGTTTGACCACTTCGTGTTTATTTAGCCGGATGGGAAGGCAGCGCTTTCTTGTACGTGACGGGATGCAAATTCTTGAAGGCTCTCTTTAGTGACGGGTCCAAACAAAGATCTCATCTGCTCCTCTAGCCCTATCGGCGACTCGTGCACTTCGAGCCTTCTTAGTGACGGCGCAAGTTGCTGACTGCTGACTGCGTTGGTGGTATAGTGGTGAGCATAGCTGCCTTCCAAGCAGTTGGAGAGAGCAGTGCGCATGTCCTTTGGCTCGGGCTGACGTCGAAGCAGAACTCCCTCTGTGACCTGTGCCTCCACCCAAAACTTTTGGATGGAATAATTTCGGATGGACCCATCATTAGCTGAAGTCGCATAACACTTGCAACACTACCGGTAGCAGGGGTCATTGTTTGGACTCTTTTTTTTTTTTTTTTTTTTAATTGCGCTTTAAACAAAAAGTATTGTGTCAATGCAACTGAACAACATTTATTAGGAACACAGTGCGTCAAAAAGCTACTGACTTCCGCCTGCGTTGGTGGTATAGTGGTGAGCATAGCTGCCTTCCAAGCAGTTGACCCGGGTTCGATTCCCGGCCAGCGCATGTCCTTTGGCTCGGGCTGACGTCGAAGCAGAACTCCTTCTGTGACCTGCGACTCCAACCAAACATTTTGGATGGATCATTCGGAAGACGAAAAGAACCAGCTCTCCCCGTCGGGGAATCGAACCCCGGTCTTCCGCGTGACAGGCGGAGATACTGTCCACTATACTAACGAGGAGCCATGCATGCTGTCGTTTCTCCCGTTACTGACGGCACTGCACTGACATACCTAAACAATGCATGGCTTCTTCTGACGCAGACCCAGCCCTGGCACCGTAAAATTTCTGATGGACCCATCATTAGCTGAAGTCGCATAACACTTGGAACACTACCCGTAGCAGGGGTCATTGTTTGGACTCTTTTTTTTTTTTTTTTTTTTTTAATTGCGCTTTAAACAAAAAGTATTGTGTCAATGCAACTGAACAACATTTATTAGGAACACAGTGCGTCAAAAAGCAAAATGACAGTTAAAGGCATTTCGTTATTGAACTCTTTGATGACATCATTCAGCTAAGTTCAGTTTAAATAGTATCTGTGCAATAATTTGCAATCAAGTCAACGATATCGCTGTACATGAAGTGTCCCCAGCTCCGCCTGCCAGAAGCGACAGAGGCAAGAAACCAAAACTCGATCGGTGAAAGGATGGAGAAAAAACCCGGTGAGAAACCAGGCTCAGTCGGGGAGACAGTTCTCCCCTTGTCAGACGAAACAGGTAGATTAGCTCCAGGCTGCAGGAATGTCAGACTGTGCAGAAGAATCATCTGTTTCCTGTGGTCTTGTCCAGGTGGTCTTTACAGGGGATTTGTATCTGCGGCTCATCTAGTTGTCACGGTCTCCGCTGTGTTTCTGGGCCATAGAGGTCCTTTCTAGGTGTTGATCCACCATCTTCTCTGGATACGGACTGGATCCGGGTGACTGAAGCGGATACAGACTGGATCTGGTGGCTACGGTGACCTCGGAATAAGGGATTTCTTTAAAAGACTTTTTTTTTCATATAAGATTTTATCCAACTTTTCAGATAGAGGCATGAGAAAGAGATTGCCTTGATTGGGCTTTTGGTTATTGGTGGACCGAGAGGACTTTTTTGAGTTTTACTCCTCCCTTTTGGAGTGGGGGGGGGGGGGGTGCTGACGAAACACATGTGGGCAGGCATTGTCACCCTTGATGACCCTTGGCGAGCGTAGTAGTTTAACAGAGGCAGCGCACAGGCCCGAGGGTTTGGAGACACAGCTCGAGTTTCTCTTCATTGTCGCATAAATCTTTCGCCTTTTACTAAAGATTTCCGTGGAGGGGAACTTTTGCGAGTGACCTGTATTTTTGGGTGCTCTGCTCACAGCAGAGCTACATCGAAATGTCAAGAGCAGAATCAGTTTGACCGTCCGGCAGCATGCTGCGAGAGGGCTTGCCACTGGTCATCGTCTGAATAGGCACTCTCTGCGTTTGACCACTTCGTGTTTATTTAGCCGGATGGGAAGGCAGCGCTTTCTTGTACGTGACGGGATGCAAATTCTTGAAGGCTCTCTTTAGTGACGGGTCCAAACAAAGATCTCATCTGCTCCTCTAGCCCTATCGGCGACTCGTGCACTTCGAGCCTTCTTAGTGACGGCGCAAGTTGCTGACTG
This sequence comes from Carassius auratus, assembly GCF_003368295.1. Lineage (NCBI taxonomy): Eukaryota > Metazoa > Chordata > Actinopteri > Cypriniformes > Cyprinidae > Carassius > Carassius auratus. Next base: position 5,427 of record NW_020526728.1, read on the forward strand.
CTGACTGCGTTGGTGGTATAGTGGTGAGCATAGCTGCCTTCCAAGCAGTTGACCCGGATTCGATTCCCGGCCAACGCATGTCCTTTGGCTCGGGCTGACGTCGAAGCAGAACTCCCTCTGTGACCTGTGCCTCCACCCAAAACTTTTGGATGGAATAATTTCGGATGGACCCATCATTAGCTGAAGTCGCATAACACTTGCAACACTACCCGTAGCAGGGGTCATTGTTTGGACTCTTTTTTTTTTTTTTTTTTTTTTTAATTGCGCTTTAAACAAAAAGTATTGTGTCAATGCAACTGAACAACATTTATTAGGAACACAGTGCGTCAAAAAGCAAAATGACAGTTAAAGGCATTTCGTTATTGAACTCTTTGATGACATCATTCAGCTAAGTTCAGTTTAAATAGTATCTGTGCAATAATTTGCAATCAAGTCAACGATATCGCTGTACATGAAGTGTCCCCAGCTCCGCCTGCCAGAAGCGACAGAGGCAAGAAACCAAAACTCGATCGGTGAAAGGATGGAGAAAAAACCCGGTGAGAAACCAGGCTCAGTCGGGGAGACAGTTCTCCCCTTGTCAGACGAAACAGGTAGATTAGCTCCAGGCTGCAGGAATGTCAGACTGTGCAGAAGAATCATCTGTTTCCTGTGGTCTTGTCCAGGTGGTCTTTACAGGGGATTTGTATCTGCGGCTCATCTAGTTGTCACGGTCTCCGCTGTGTTTCTGGGCCATAGAGGTCCTTTCTAGGTGTTGATCCACCATCTTCTCTGGATACGGACTGGATCCGGGTGACTGAAGCGGATACAGACTGGATCTGGTGGCTACGGTGACCTCGGAATAAGGGATTTCTTTAAAAGACTTTTTTTTTCATATAAGATTTTATCCAACTTTTCAGATAGAGACATGAGAAAGAGATTGCCTTGATTGGGCTTTTGGTTATTATAGGCACTCTCTGCGTTTGACCACTTCGTGTTTATTTAGCCGGATGGGAAGGCAGCGCTTTCTTGTACGTGACGGGATGCAAATTCTTGAAGGCTCTCTTTAGTGACGGGTCCAAACAAAGATCTCATCTGCTCCTCTAGCCCTATCGGCGACTCGTGCACTTCGAGCCTTCTTAGTGACGGCGCAAGTTGCTGACTGCTGACTGCGTTGGTGGTATAGTGGTGAGCATAGCTGCCTTCCAAGCAGTTGGAGAGAGCAGTGCGCATGTCCTTTGGCTCGGGCTGACGTCGAAGCAGAACTCCCTCTGTGACCTGTGCCTCCACCCAAAACTTTTGGATGGAATAATTTCGGATGGACCCATCATTAGCTGAAGTCGCATAACACTTGCAACACTACCGGTAGCAGGGGTCATTGTTTGGACTCTTTTTTTTTTTTTTTTTTTTAATTGCGCTTTAAACAAAAAGTATTGTGTCAATGCAACTGAACAACATTTATTAGGAACACAGTGCGTCAAAAAGCTACTGACTTCCGCCTGCGTTGGTGGTATAGTGGTGAGCATAGCTGCCTTCCAAGCAGTTGACCCGGGTTCGATTCCCGGCCAGCGCATGTCCTTTGGCTCGGGCTGACGTCGAAGCAGAACTCCTTCTGTGACCTGCGACTCCAACCAAACATTTTGGATGGATCATTCGGAAGACGAAAAGAACCAGCTCTCCCCGTCGGGGAATCGAACCCCGGTCTTCCGCGTGACAGGCGGAGATACTGTCCACTATACTAACGAGGAGCCATGCATGCTGTCGTTTCTCCCGTTACTGACGGCACTGCACTGACATACCTAAACAATGCATGGCTTCTTCTGACGCAGACCCAGCCCTGGCACCGTAAAATTTCTGATGGACCCATCATTAGCTGAAGTCGCATAACACTTGGAACACTACCCGTAGCAGGGGTCATTGTTTGGACTCTTTTTTTTTTTTTTTTTTTTTTAATTGCGCTTTAAACAAAAAGTATTGTGTCAATGCAACTGAACAACATTTATTAGGAACACAGTGCGTCAAAAAGCAAAATGACAGTTAAAGGCATTTCGTTATTGAACTCTTTGATGACATCATTCAGCTAAGTTCAGTTTAAATAGTATCTGTGCAATAATTTGCAATCAAGTCAACGATATCGCTGTACATGAAGTGTCCCCAGCTCCGCCTGCCAGAAGCGACAGAGGCAAGAAACCAAAACTCGATCGGTGAAAGGATGGAGAAAAAACCCGGTGAGAAACCAGGCTCAGTCGGGGAGACAGTTCTCCCCTTGTCAGACGAAACAGGTAGATTAGCTCCAGGCTGCAGGAATGTCAGACTGTGCAGAAGAATCATCTGTTTCCTGTGGTCTTGTCCAGGTGGTCTTTACAGGGGATTTGTATCTGCGGCTCATCTAGTTGTCACGGTCTCCGCTGTGTTTCTGGGCCATAGAGGTCCTTTCTAGGTGTTGATCCACCATCTTCTCTGGATACGGACTGGATCCGGGTGACTGAAGCGGATACAGACTGGATCTGGTGGCTACGGTGACCTCCGAATAAGGGATTTCTTTAAAAGACTTTTTTTTTCATATAAGATTTTATCCAACTTTTCAGATAGAGGCATGAGAAAGAGATTGCCTTGATTGGGCTTTTGGTTATTGGTGGACCGAGAGGACTTTTTTGAGTTTTACTCCTCCCTTTTGGAGTAGGGGGGGGGGGGTGCTGACGAAACACATGTGGGCAGGCATTGTCACCCTTGATGACCCTTGGCGAGCGTAGTAGTTTAACAGAGGCAGCGCACAGGCCCGAGGGTTTGGAGACACAGCTCGAGTTTCTCTTCATTGTCGCATAAATCTTTCGCCTTTTACTAAAGATTTCCGTGGAGGGGAACTTTTGCGAGTGACCTGTATTTTTGGGTGCTCTGCTCACAGCAGAGCTACATCGAAATGTCAAGAGCAGAATCAGTTTGACCGTCCGGCAGCATGCTGCGAGAGGGCTTGCCACTGGTCATCGTCTGAATAGGCACTCTCTGCGTTTGACCACTTCGTGTTTATTTAGCCGGATGGGAAGGCAGCGCTTTCTTGTACGTGACGGGATGCAAATTCTTGAAGGCTCTCTTTAGTGACGGGTCCAAACAAAGATCTCATCTGCTCCTCTAGCCCTATCGGCGACTCGTGCACTTCGAGCCTTCTTAGTGACGGCGCAAGTTGCTAAATGCTGACTGCGTTGGTGGTATAGAGGTGAGCATAGCTGCCTTCCAAGCAGTTGACCCGGATTCGATTCCCGGCCAACGCATGTCCTTTGGCTCGGGCTGACGTCGAAGCAGAACTCCCTCTGTGACCTGTGCCTCCACCCAAAACTTTTGGATGGAATAATTTCGGATGGACCCATCATTAGCTGAAGTCGCATAACACTTGCAACACTACCCGTAGCAGGGGTCATTGTTTGGACTCTTTTTTTTTTTTTTTTTTTTTTTTTTTTAATTGCGCTTTAAACAAAAAGTATTGTGTCAATGCAACTGAACAACATTTATTAGGAACACAGTGCGTCAAAAAGCAAAATGACAGTTAAAGGCATTTCGTTATTGAACTCTTTGATGACATCATTCAGCTAAGTTCAGTTTAAATAGTATCTGTGCAATAATTTGCAATCAAGTCAACGATATCGCTGTACATGAAGTGTCCCCAGCTCCGCCTGCCAGAAGCGACAGAGGCAAGAAACCAAAACTCGATCGGTGAAAGGATGGAGAAAAAACCCGGTGAGAAACCAGGCTCAATCGGGGAGACAGTTCTCCCCTTGTCAGACGAAACAGGTAGATCAGCTCCAGGCTGCAGGAATGTCAGACTGTGCAGAAGAATCATCTGTTTCCTGTGGTCTTGTCCAGGTGGTCTTTACAGGGGATTTGTATCTGCGGCTCATCTAGTTGTCACGGTCTCCGCTGTGTTTCTGGGCCATAGAGGTCCTTTCTAGGTGTTGATCCACCATCTTCTCTGGATACGGACTGGATCCGGGTGACTGAAGCGGATACAGACTGGATCTGGTGGCTACGGTGACCTCGGAATAAGGGATTTCTTTAAAAGACTTTTTTTTTCATATAAGATTTTATCCAACTTTTCAGATAGAGGCATGAGAAAGAGATTGCCTTGATTGGGCTTTTGGTTATTGGTGGACCGAGAGGACTTTTTTGAGTTTTACTCCTCCCTTTTGGAGTAGGGGGGGGGGGTGCTGACGAAACACATGTGGGCAGGCATTGTCACCCTTGATGACCCTTGGCGAGCGTAGTAGTTTAACAGAGGCAGCGCACAGGCCCGAGGGTTTGGAGACACAGCTCGAGTTTCTCTTCATTGTCGCATAAATCTTTCGCCTTTTACTAAAGATTTCCGTGGAGGGGAACTTTTGCGAGTGATCTGTATTTTTGGGTGCTCTGCTCACAGCAGAGCTACATCGAAATGTCAAGAGCAGAATCAGTTTGACCGTCCGGCAGCATGCTGCGAGAGGGCTTGCCACTGGTCATCGTCTGAATAGGCACTCTCTGCGTTTGACCACTTCGTGTTTATTTAGCCGGATGGGAAGGCAGCGCTTTCTTGTACGTGACGGGATGCAAATTCTTGAAGGCTCTCTTTAGTGACGGGTCCAAACAAAGATCTCATCTGCTCCTCTAGCCCTATCGGCGACTCGTGCACTTCGAGCCTTCTTAGTGACGGCGCAAGTTGCTGACTGCTGACTGCGTTGGTGGTATAGTGGTGAGCATAGCTGCCTTCCAAGCAGTTGACCCGGATTCGATTCCCGGCCAACGCATGTCCTTTGGCTCGGGCTGACGTCGAAGCAGAACTCCCTCTGTGACCTGTGCCTCCACCCAAAACTTTTGGATGGAATAATTTCGGATGGACCCATCATTAGCTGAAGTCGCATAACACTTGCAACACTACCCGTAGCAGGGGTCATTGTTTGGACTCTTTTTTTTTTTTTTTTTTTAATTGCGCTTTAAACAAAAAGTATTGTGTCAATGCAACTGAACAACATTTATTAGGAACACAGTGCGTCAAAAAGCAAAATGACAGTTAAAGGCATTTCGTTATTGAACTCTTTGATGACATCATTCAGCTAAGTTCAGTTTAAATAGTATCTGTGCAATAATTTGCAATCAAGTCAACGATATCGCTGTACATGAAGTGTCCCCAGCTCCGCCTGCCAGAAGCGACAGAGGCAAGAAACCAAAACTCGATCGGTGAAAGGATGGAGAAAAAACCCGGTGAGAAACCAGGCTCAATCGGGGAGACAGTTCTCCCCTTGTCAGACGAAACAGGTAGATCAGCTCCAGGCTGCAGGAATGTCAGACTGTGCAGAAGAATCATCTGTTTCCTGTGGTCTTGTCCAGGTGGTCTTTACAGGGGATTTGTATCTGCGGCTCATCTAGTTGTCACGGTCTCCGCTGTGTTTCTGGGCCATAGAGGTCCTTTCTAGGTGTTGATCCACCATCTTCTCTGGATACAGACTGGATCCGGGTGACTGAAGCGGATACAGACTGGATCTGGTGGCTACGGTGACCTCGGAATAAGGGATTTCTTTAAAAGACTTTTTTTTTCATATAAGATTTTATCCAACTTTTCAGATAGAGGCATGAGAAAGAGATTGCCTTGATTGGGCTTTTGGTTATTGGTGGACCGAGAGGGATTTTTTGAGTTTTACTCCTCCCTTTTGGAGTGGGGGGGGGGGGGGGTGCTGACGAAACACATGTGGGCAGGCATTGTCACCCTTGATGACCCTTGGCGAGCGTAGTAGTTTAACAGAGGCAGCGCACAGGCCCGAGGGTTTGGAGACACAGCTCGAGTTTCTCTTCATTGTCGCATAAATCTTTCGCCTTTTACTAAAGACTTCCGTGGAGGGGAACTTTTGCGAGTGACCTGTATTTTTGGGTGCTCTGCTCACAGCAGAGCTACATCGAAATGTCAAGAGCAGAATCAGTTTGACCGTCCGGCAGCATGCTGCGAGAGGGCTTGCCACTGGTCATCGTCTGAATAGGCACTCTCTGCGTTTGACCACTTCGTGTTTATTTAGCCGGATGGGAAGGCAGCGCTTTCTTGTACGTGACGGGATGCAAATTCTTGAAGGCTCTCTTTAGTGACGGGTCCAAACAAAGATCTCATCTGCTCCTCTAGCCCTATCGGCGACTCGTGCACTTCGAGCCTTCTTAGTGACGGCGCAAGTTGCTGACTGCTGACTGCGTTGGTGGTATAGTGGTGAGCATAGCTGCCTTCCAAGCAGTTGACCCGGATTCGATTCCCGGCCAACGCATGTCCTTTGGCTCGGGCTGACGTCGAAGCAGAACTCCCTCTGTGACCTGTGCCTCCACCCAAAACTTTTGGATGGAATAATTTCGGATGGACCCATCATTAGCTGAAGTCGCATAACACTTGCAACACTACCCGTAGCAGGGGTCATTGTTTGGACTCTTTTTTTTTTTTTTTTTTTTTTTTTTTTAATTGCGCTTTAAACAAAAAGTATTGTGTCAATGCAACTGAACAACATTTATTAGGAACACAGTGCGTCAAAAAGCAAAATGACAGTTAAAGGCATTTCGTTATTGAACTCTTTGATGACATCATTCAGCTAAGTTCAGTTTAAATAGTATCTGTGCAATAATTTGCAATCAAGTCAACGATATCGCTGTACATGAAGTGTCCCCAGCTCCGCCTGCCAGAAGCGACAGAGGCAAGAAACCAAAACTCGATCGGTGAAAGGATGGAGAAAAAACCCGGTGAGAAACCAGGCTCAATCGGGGAGACAGTTCTCCCCTTGTCAGACGAAACAGGTAGATCAGCTCCAGGCTGCAGGAATGTCAGACTGTGCAGAAGAATCATCTGTTTCCTGTGGTCTTGTCCAGGTGGTCTTTACAGGGGATTTGTATCTGCGGCTCATCTAGTTGTCACGGTCTCCGCTGTGTTTCTGGGCCATAGAGGTCCTTTCTAGGTGTTGATCCACCATCTTCTCTGGATACAGACTGGATCCGGGTGACTGAAGCGGATACAGACTGGATCTGGTGGCTACGGTGACCTCGGAATAAGGGATTTCTTTAAAAGACTTTTTTTTTCATATAAGATTTTATCCAACTTTTCAGATAGAGGCATGAGAAAGAGATTGCCTTGATTGGGCTTTTGGTTATTGGTGGACCGAGAGGGATTTTTTGAGTTTTACTCCTCCCTTTTGGAGTGGGGGGGGGGGGGTGCTGACGAAACACATGTGGGCAGGCATTGTCACCCTTGATGACCCTTGGCGAGCGTAGTAGTTTAACAGAGGCAGCGCACAGGCCCGAGGGTTTGGAGACACAGCTCGAGTTTCTCTTCATTGTCGCATAAATCTTTCGCCTTTTACTAAAGATTTCCGTGGAGGGGAACTTTTGCGAGTGACCTGTATTTTTGGGTGCTCTGCTCACAGCGAGCTACATCGAAATGTCAAGAGCAGAATCAGTTTGACCGTCCAGCAGCATGCTGCGAGAGGGCTTGCCACTGGTCATCGTCTGAATAGGCACTCTCTGCGTTTGACCACTTCGTGTTTATTTAGCCGGATGGGAAGGCAGCGCTTTCTTGTACGTGACGGGATGCAAATTCTTGAAGGCTCTCTTTAGTGACGGGTCCAAACAAAGATCTCATCTGCTCCTCTAGCCCTATCGGCGACTCGTGCACTTCGAGCCTTCTTAGTGACGGCGCAAGTTGCTGACTGCTGACTGCGTTGGTGGTATAGTGGTGAGCATAGCTGCCTTCCAAGCAGTTGACCCGGATTCGATTCCCGGCCAACGCATGTCCTTTGGCTCGGGCTGACGTCGAAGCAGAACTCCCTCTGTGACCTGTGCCTCCACCCAAAACTTTTGGATGGAATAATTTCGGATGGACCCATCATTAGCTGAAGTCGCATAACACTTGCAACACTACCCGTAGCAGGGGTCATTGTTTGGACTCTTTTTTTTTTTTATTATTTTTTTAATTGCGCTTTAAACAAAAAGTATTGTGTCAATGCAACTGAACAACATTTATTAGGAACACAGTGCGTCAAAAAGCAAAATGACAGTTAAAGGCATTTCGTTATTGAACTCTTTGATGACATCATTCAGCTAAGTTCAGTTTAAATAGTATCTGTGCAATAATTTGCAATCAAGTCAACGATATCGCTGTACATGAAGTGTCCCCAGCTCCGCCTGCCAGAAGCGACAGAGGCAAGAAACCAAAACTCGATCGGTGAAAGGATGGAGAAAAAACCCGGTGAGAAACCAGGCTCAGTCGGGGAGACAGTTCTCCCCTTGTCAGACGAAACAGGTAGATTAGCTCCAGGCTGCAGGAATGTCAGACTGTGCAGAAGAATCATCTGTTTCCTGTGGTCTTGTCCAGGTGGTCTTTACAGGGGATTTGTATCTGCGGCTCATCTAGTTGTCACGGTCTCCGCTGTGTTTCTGGGCCATAGAGGTCCTTTCTAGGTGTTGATCCACCATCTTCTCTGGATACGGACTGGATCCGGGTGACTGAAGCGGATACAGACTGGATCTGGTGGCTACGGTGACCTCGGAATAAGGGATTTCTTTAAAAGACTTTTTTTTTCATATAAGATTTTATCCAACTTTTCAGATAGAGACATGAGAAAGAGATTGCCTTGATTGGGCTTTTGGTTATTATAGGCACTCTCTGCGTTTGACCACTTCGTGTTTATTTAGCCGGATGGGAAGGCAGCGCTTTCTTGTACGTGACGGGATGCAAATTCTTGAAGGCTCTCTTTAGTGACGGGTCCAAACAAAGATCTCATCTGCTCCTCTAGCCCTATCGGCGACTCGTGCACTTCGAGCCTTCTTAGTGACGGCGCAAGTTGCTGACTGCTGACTGCGTTGGTGGTATAGTGGTGAGCATAGCTGCCTTCCAAGCAGTTGGAGAGAGCAGTGCGCATGTCCTTTGGCTCGGGCTGACGTCGAAGCAGAACTCCCTCTGTGACCTGTGCCTCCACCCAAAACTTTTGGATGGAATAATTTCGGATGGACCCATCATTAGCTGAAGTCGCATAACACTTGCAACACTACCGGTAGCAGGGGTCATTGTTTGGACTCTTTTTTTTTTTTTTTTTAATTGCGCTTTAAACAAAAAGTATTGTGTCAATGCAACTGAACAACATTTATTAGGAACACAGTGCGTCAAAAAGCTACTGACTTCCTCCTGCGTTGGTGGTATAGTGGTGAGCATAGCTGCCTTCCAAGCAGTTGACCCGGGTTCGATTCCCGGCCAGCGCATGTCCTTTGGCTCGGGCTGACGTCGAAGCAGAACTCCTTCTGTGACCTGCGACTCCAACCAAACATTTTGGATGGATCATTCGGAAGACGAAAAGAACCAGCTCTCCCCGTCGGGGAATCGAACCCCGGTCTTCCGCGTGACAGGCGGAGATACTGTCCACTATACTAACGAGGAGCCATGCATGCTGTCGTTTCTCCCGTTACTGACGGCACTGCACTGACATACCTAAACAATGCATGGCTTCTACTGACGCAGACCCAGCCCTGGCACCGTAAAATTTCTGATGGACCCATCATTAGCTGAAGTCGCATAACACTTGGAACACTACCCGTAGCAGGGGTCATTGTTTGGACTCTTTTTTTTTTTTTTTTTTTTTTTTTAATTGCGCTTTAAACAAAAAGTATTGTGTCAATGCAACTGAACAACATTTATTAGGAACACAGTGCGTCAAAAAGCAAAATGACAGTTAAAGGCATTTCGTTATTGAACTCTTTGATGACATCATTCAGCTAAGTTCAGTTTAAATAGTATCTGTGCAATAATTTGCAATCAAGTCAACGATATCGCTGTACATGAAGTGTCCCCAGCTCCGCCTGCCAGAAGCGACAGAGGCAAGAAACCAAAACTCGATCGGTGAAAGGATGGAGAAAAAACCCGGTGAGAAACCAGGCTCAGTCGGGGAGACAGTTCTCCCCTTGTCAGACGAAACAGGTAGATTAGCTCCAGGCTGCAGGAATGTCAGACTGTGCAGAAGAATCATCTGTTTCCTGTGGTCTTGTCCAGGTGGTCTTTACAGGGGATTTGTATCTGCGGCTCATCTAGTTGTCACGGTCTCCGCTGTGTTTCTGGGCCATAGAGGTCCTTTCTAGGTGTTGATCCACCATCTTCTCTGGATACGGACTGGATCCGGGTGACTGAAGCGGATACAGACTGGATCTGGTGGCTACGGTGACCTCCGAATAAGGGATTTCTTTAAAAGACTTTTTTTTTCATATAAGATTTTATCCAACTTTTCAGATAGAGGCATGAGAAAGAGATTGCCTTGATTGGGCTTTTGGTTATTGTAGGCACTCTCTGCGTTTGACCACTTCGTGTTTATTTAGCCGGATGGGAAGGCAGCGCTTTCTTGTACGTGACGGGATGCAAATTCTTGAAGGCTCTCTTTAGTGACGGGTCCAAACAAAGATCTCATCTGCTCCTCTAGCCCTATCGGCGACTCGTGCACTTCGAGCCTTCTTAGTGACGGCGCAAGTTGCTGACTGCTGACTGCGTTGGTGGTATAGTGGTGAGCATAGCTGCCTTCCAAGCAGTTGGAGAGAGCAGTGCGCATGTCCTTTGGCTCGGGCTGACGTCGAAGCAGAACTCCCTCTGTGACCTGTGCCTCCACCCAAAACTTTTGGATGGAATAATTTCGGATGGACCCATCATTAGCTGAAGTCGCATAACACTTGCAACACTACCGGTAGCAGGGGTCATTGTTTGGACTCTTTTTTTTTTTTTTTTTTAATTGCGCTTTAAACAAAAAGTATTGTGTCAATGCAACTGAACAACATTTATTAGGAACACAGTGCGTCAAAAAGCTACTGACTTCCGCCTGCGTTGGTGGTATAGTGGTGAGCATAGCTGCCTTCCAAGCAGTTGACCCGGGTTCGATTCCCGGCCAGCGCATGTCCTTTGGCTCGGGCTGACGTCGAAGCAGAACTCCTTCTGTGACCTGCGACTCCAACCAAACATTTTGGATGGATCATTCGGAAGACGAAAAGAACCAGCTCTCCCCGTCGGGGAATCGAACCCCGGTCTTCCGCGTGACAGGCGGAGATACTGTCCACTATACTAACGAGGAGCCATGCATGCTGTCGTTTCTCCCGTTACTGACGGCACTGCACTGACATACCTAAACAATGCATGGCTTCTTCTGACGCAGACCCAGCCCTAGCACCGTAAAATTTCTGATGGACCCATCATTAGCTGAAGTCGCATAACACTTGGAACACTACCCGTAGCAGGGGTCATTGTTTGGACTCTTTTTTTTTTTTTTTTTTTTTAATTGCGCTTTAAACAAAAAGTATTGTGTCAATGCAACTGAACAACATTTATTAGGAACACAGTGCGTCAAAAAGCAAAATGACAGTTAAAGGCATTTCGTTATTGAACTCTTTGATGACATCATTCAGCTAAGTTCAGTTTAAATAGTATCTGTGCAATAATTTGCAATCAAGTCAACGATATCGCTGTACATGAAGTGTCCCCAGCTCCGCCTGCCAGAAGCGACAGAGGCAAGAAACCAAAACTCGATCGGTGAAAGGATGGAGAAAAAACCCGGTGAGAAACCAGGCTCAGTCGGGGAGACAGTTCTCCCCTTGTCAGACGAAACAGGTAGATTAGCTCCAGGCTGCAGGAATGTCAGACTGTGCAGAAGAATCATCTGTTTCCTGTGGTCTTGTCCAGGTGGTCTTTACAGGGGATTTGTATCTGCGGCTCATCTAGTTGTCACGGTCTCCGCTGTGTTTCTGGGCCATAGAGGTCCTTTCTAGGTGTTGATCCACCATCTTCTCTGGATACGGACTGGATCCGGGTGACTGAAGCGGATACAGACTGGATCTGGTGGCTACGGTGACCTCCGGAATAAGGGATTTCTTTAAAAGACTTTTTTTTTCATATAAGATTTTATCCAACTTTTCAGATAGAGGCATGAGAAAGAGATTGCCTTGATTGGGCTTTTGGTTATTGGTGGACCGAGAGGACTTTTTTGAGTTTTACTCCTCCCTTTTGGAGTAGGGGGGGGGGGGTGCTGACGAAACACATGTGGGCAGGCATTGTCACCCTTGATGACCCTTGGCGAGCGTAGTAGTTTAACAGAGGCAGCGCACAGGCCCGAGGGTTTGGAGACACAGCTCGAGTTTCTCTTCATTGTCGCATAAATCTTTCGCCTTTTACTAAAGATTTCCGTGGAGGGGAACTTTTGCGAGTGACCTGTATTTTTGGGTGCTCTGCTCACAGCAGAGCTACATCGAAATGTCAAGAGCAGAATCAGTTTGACCGTCCGGCAGCATGCTGCGAGAGGGCTTGCCACTGGTCATCGTCTGAATAGGCACTCTCTGCGTTTGACCACTTCGTGTTTATTTAGCCGGATGGGAAGGCAGCGCTTTCTTGTACGTGACGGGATGCAAATTCTTGAAGGCTCTCTTTAGTGACGGGTCCAAACAAAGATCTCATCTGCTCCTCTAGCCCTATCGGCGACTCGTGCACTTCGAGCCTTCTTAGTGACGGCGCAAGTTGCTGACTGCTGACTGCGTTGGTGGTATAGTGGTGAGCATAGCTGCCTTCCAAGCAGTTGACCCGGATTCGATTCCCGGCCAACGCATGTCCTTTGGCTCGGGCTGACGTCGAAGCAGAACTCCCTCTGTGACCTGTGCCTCCACCCAAAACTTTTGGATGGAATAATTTCGGATGGACCCATCATTAGCTGAAGTCGCATAACACTTGCAACACTACCCGTAGCAGGGGTCATTGTTTGGACTCTTTTTTTTTTTTTTTTTTTTTTTTTTTAATTGCGCTTTAAACAAAAAGTATTGTGTCAATGCAACTGAACAACATTTATTAGGAACACAGTGCGTCAAAAAGCAAAATGACAGTTAAAGGCATTTCGTTATTGAACTCTTTGATGACATCATTCAGCTAAGTTCAGTTTAAATAGTATCTGTGCAATAATTTGCAATCAAGTCAACGATATCGCTGTACATGAAGTGTCCCCAGCTCCGCCTGCCAGAAGCGACAGAGGCAAGAAACCAAAACTCGATCGGTGAAAGGATGGAGAAAAAACCCGGTGAGAAACCAGGCTCAGTCGGGGAGACAGTTCTCCCCTTGTCAGACGAAACAGGTAGATTAGCTCCAGGCTGCAGGAATGTCAGACTGTGCAGAAGAATCATCTGTTTCCTGTGGTCTTGTCCAGGTGGTCTTTACAGGGGATTTGTATCTGCGGCTCATCTAGTTGTCACGGTCTCCGCTGTGTTTCTGGGCCATAGAGGTCCTTTCTAGGTGTTGATCCACCATCTTCTCTGGATACGGACTGGATCCGGGTGACTGAAGCGGATACAGACTGGATCTGGTGGCTACGGTGACCTCGGAATAAGGGATTTCTTTAAAAGACTTTTTTTTTCATATAAGATTTTATCCAACTTTTCAGATAGAGACATGAGAAAGAGATTGCCTTGATTGGGCTTTTGGTTATTATAGGCACTCTCTGCGTTTGACCACTTCGTGTTTATTTAGCCGGATGGGAAGGCAGCGCTTTCTTGTACGTGACGGGATGCAAATTCTTGAAGGCTCTCTTTAGTGACGGGTCCAAACAAAGATCTCATCTGCTCCTCTAGCCCTATCGGCGACTCGTGCACTTCGAGCCTTCTTAGTGACGGCGCAAGTTGCTGACTGCTGACTGCGTTGGTGGTATAGTGGTGAGCATAGCTGCCTTCCAAGCAGTTGGAGAGAGCAGTGCGCATGTCCTTTGGCTCGGGCTGACGTCGAAGCAGAACTCCCTCTGTGACCTGTGCCTCCACCCAAAACTTTTGGATGGAATAATTTCGGATGGACCCATCATTAGCTGAAGTCGCATAACACTTGCAACACTACCGGTAGCAGGGGTCATTGTTTGGACTCTTTTTTTTTTTTTTTTTTTTTAATTGCGCTTTAAACAAAAAGTATTGTGTCAATGCAACTGAACAACATTTATTAGGAACACAGTGCGTCAAAAAGCTACTGACTTCCGCCTGCGTTGGTGGTATAGTGGTGAGCATAGCTGCCTTCCAAGCAGTTGACCCGGGTTCGATTCCCGGCCAACGCATGTCCTTTGGCTCGGGCTGACGTCGAAGCAGAACTCCTTCTGTGACCTGCGACTCCAACCAAACATTTTGGATGGATCATTCGGAAGACGAAAAGAACCAGCTCTCCCCGTCGGGGAATCGAACCCCGGTCTTCCGCGTGACAGGCGGAGATACTGTCCACTATACTAACGAGGAGCCATGCATGCTGTCGTTTCTCCCGTTACTGACGGCACTGCACTGACATACCTAAACAATGCATGGCTTCTTCTGACGCAGACCCAGCCCTAGCACCGTAAAATTTCTGATGGACCCATCATTAGCTGAAGTCGCATAACACTTGGAACACTACCCGTAGCAGGGGTCATTGTTTGGACTCTTTTTTTTTTTTTTTTTTTTTTTTAATTGCGCTTTAAACAAAAAGTATTGTGTCAATGCAACTGAACAACATTTATTAGGAACACAGTGCGTCAAAAAGCAAAATGACAGTTAAAGGCATTTCGTTATTGAACTCTTTGATGACATCATTCAGCTAAGTTCAGTTTAAATAGTATCTGTGCAATAATTTGCAATCAAGTCAACGATATCGCTGTACATGAAGTGTCCCCAGCTCCACCTGCCAGAAGCGACAGAGGCAAGAAACCAAAACTCGATCGGTGAAAGGATGGAGAAAAAACCCGGTGAGAAACCAGGCTCAGTCGGGGAGACAGTTCTCCCCTTGTCAGACGAAACAGGTAGATTAGCTCCAGGCTGCAGGAATGTCAGACTGTGCAGAAGAATCATCTGTTTCCTGTGGTCTTGTCCAGGTGGTCTTTACAGGGGATTTGTATCTGCGGCTCATCTAGTTGTCACGGTCTCCGCTGTGTTTCTGGGCCATAGAGGTCCTTTCTAGGTGTTGATCCACCATCTTCTCTGGATACGGACTGGATCCGGGTGACTGAAGCGGATACAGACTGGATCTGGTGGCTACGGTGACCTCGGAATAAGGGATTTCTTTAAAAGACTTTTTTTTTCATATAAGATTTTATCCAACTTTTCAGATAGAGGCATGAGAAAGAGATTGCCTTGATTGGGCTTTTGGTTATTGGTGGACCGAGAGGGATTTTTTGAGTTTTACTCCTCCCTTTTGGAGTGGGGGGGGGGGGTGCTGACGAAACACATGTGGGCAGGCATTGTCACCCTTGATGACCCTTGGCGAGCGTAGTAGTTTAACAGAGGCAGCGCACAGGCCCGAGGGTTTGGAGACACAGCTCGAGTTTCTCTTCATTGTCGCATAAATCTTTCCGCCTTTTACTAAAGATTTCCGTGGAGGGGAACTTTTGCGAGTGACCTGTATTTTTGGGTGCTCTGCTCACAGCAGAGCTACATCGAAATGTCAAGAGCAGAATCAGTTTGACCGTCCGGCAGCATGCTGCGAGAGGGCTTGCCACTGGTCATCGTCTGAATAGGCACTCTCTGCGTTTGACCACTTCGTGTTTATTTAGCCGGATGGGAAGGCAGCGCTTTCTTGTACGTGACGGGATGCAAATTCTTGAAGGCTCTCTTTAGTGACGGGTCCAAACAAAGATCTCATCTGCTCCTCTAGCCCTATCGGCGACTCGTGCACTTCGAGCCTTCTTAGTGACGGCGCAAGTTGCTGACTGCTGACTGCGTTGGTGGTATAGTGGTGAGCATAGCTGCCTTCCAAGCAGTTGACCCGGATTCGATTCCCGGCCAACGCATGTCCTTTGGCTCGGGCTGACGTCGAAGCAGAACTCCCTCTGTGACCTGTGCCTCCACCCAAAACTTTTGGATGGAATAATTTCGGATGGACCCATCATTAGCTGAAGTCGCATAACACTTGCAACACTACCCGTAGCAGGGGTCATTGTTTGGACTCTTTTTTTTTTTTTTTTTTTTTTTTTTTAATTGCGCTTTAAACAAAAAGTATTGTGTCAATGCAACTGAACAACATTTATTAGGAACACAGTGCGTCAAAAAGCAAAATGACAGTTAAAGGCATTTCGTTATTGAACTCTTTGATGACATCATTCAGCTAAGTTCAGTTTAAATAGTATCTGTGCAATAATTTGCAATCAAGTCAACGATATCGCTGTACATGAAGTGTCCCCAGCTCCGCCTGCCAGAAGCGACAGAGGCAAGAAACCAAAACTCGATCGGTGAAAGGATGGAGAAAAAACCCGGTGAGAAACCAGGCTCAGTCGGGGAGACAGTTCTCCCCTTGTCAGACGAAACAGGTAGATTAGCTCCAGGCTGCAGGAATGTCAGACTGTGCAGAAGAATCATCTGTTTCCTGTGGTCTTGTCCAGGTGGTCTTTACAGGGGATTTGTATCTGCGGCTCATCTAGTTGTCACGGTCTCCGCTGTGTTTCTGGGCCATAGAGGTCCTTTCTAGGTGTTGATCCACCATCTTCTCTGGATACGGACTGGATCCGGGTGACTGAAGCGGATACAGACTGGATCTGGTGGCTACGGTGACCTCGGAATAAGGGATTTCTTTAAAAGACTTTTTTTTTCATATAAGATTTTATCCAACTTTTCAGATAGAGGCATGAGAAAGAGATTGCCTTGATTGGGCTTTTGGTTATTGGTGGACCGAGAGGGATTTTTTGAGTTTTACTCCTCCCTTTTGGAGTGGGGGGGGGGGGGTGCTGACGAAACACATGTGGGCAGGCATTGTCACCCTTGATGACCCTTGGCGAGCGTAGTAGTTTAACAGAGGCAGCGCACAGGCCCGAGGGTTTGGAGACACAGCTCGAGTTTCTCTTCATTGTCGCATAAATCTTCCGCCTTTTACTAAAGATTTCCGTGGAGGGGAACTTTTGCGAGTGACCTGTATTTTTGGGTGCTCTGCTCACAGCAGAGCTACATCGAAATGTCAAGAGCAGAATCAGTTTGACCGTCCGGCAGCATGCTGCGAGAGGGCTTGCCACTGGTCATCGTCTGAATAGGCACTCTCTGCGTTTGACCACTTCGTGTTTATTTAGCCGGATGGGAAGGCAGCGCTTTCTTGTACGTGACGGGATGCAAATTCTTGAAGGCTCTCTTTAGTGACGGGTCCAAACAAAGATCTCATCTGCTCCTCTAGCCCTATCGGCGACTCGTGCACTTCGAGCCTTCTTAGTGACGGCGCAAGTTGCTGACTGCTGACTGCGTTGGTGGTATAGTGGTGAGCATAGCTGCCTTCCAAGCAGTTGACCCGGATTCGATTCCCGGCCAACGCATGTCCTTTGGCTCGGGCTGACGTCGAAGCAGAACTCCCTCTGTGACCTGTGCCTCCACCCAAAACTTTTGGATGGAATAATTTCGGATGGACCCATCATTAGCTGAAGTCGCATAACACTTGCAACACTACCCGTAGCAGGGGTCATTGTTTGGACTCTTTTTTTTTTTTTTTTTATTTTTTTAATTGCGCTTTAAACAAAAAGTATTGTGTCAATGCAACTGAACAACATTTATTAGGAACACAGTGCGTCAAAAAGCAAAATGACAGTTAAAGGCATTTCGTTATTGAACTCTTTGATGACATCATTCAGCTAAGTTCAGTTTAAATAGTATCTGTGCAATAATTTGCAATCAAGTCAACGATATCGCTGTACATGAAGTGTCCCCAGCTCCGCCTGCCAGAAGCGACAGAGGCAAGAAACCAAAACTCGATCGGTGAAAGGATGGAGAAAAAACCCGGTGAGAAACCAGGCTCAGTCGGGGAGACAGTTCTCCCCTTGTCAGACGAAACAGGTAGATTAGCTCCAGGCTGCAGGAATGTCAGACTGTGCAGAAGAATCATCTGTTTCCTGTGGTCTTGTCCAGGTGGTCTTTACAGGGGATTTGTATCTGCGGCTCATCTAGTTGTCACGGTCTCCGCTGTGTTTCTGGGCCATAGAGGTCCTTTCTAGGTGTTGATCCACCATCTTCTCTGGATACGGACTGGATCCGGGTGACTGAAGCGGATACAGACTGGATCTGGTGGCTACGGTGACCTCGGAATAAGGGATTTCTTTAAAAGACTTTTTTTTTCATATAAGATTTTATCCAACTTTTCAGATAGAGGCATGAGAAAGAGATTGCCTTGATTGGGCTTTTGGTTATTATAGGCACTCTCTGCGTTTGACCACTTCGTGTTTATTTAGCCGGATGGGAAGGCAGCGCTTTCTTGTACGTGACGGGATGCAAATTCTTGAAGGCTCTCTTTAGTGACGGGTCCAAACAAAGATCTCATCTGCTCCTCTAGCCCTATCGGCGACTCGTGCACTTCGAGCCTTCTTAGTGACGGCGCAAGTTGCTGACTGCTGACTGCGTTGGTGGTATAGTGGTGAGCATAGCTGCCTTCCAAGCAGTTGGAGAGAGCAGTGCGCATGTCCTTTGGCTCGGGCTGACGTCGAAGCAGAACTCCCTCTGTGACCTGTGCCTCCACCCAAAACTTTTGGATGGAATAATTTCGGATGGACCCATCATTAGCTGAAGTCGCATAACACTTGCAACACTACCGGTAGCAGGGGTCATTGTTTGGACTCTTTTTTTTTTTTTTTTTAAATTGCGCTTTAAACAAAAAGTATTGTGTCAATGCAACTGAACAACATTTATTAGGAACACAGTGCGTCAAAAAGCTACTGACTTCCGCCTGCGTTGGTGGTATAGTGGTGAGCATAGCTGCCTTCCAAGCAGTTGACCCGGGTTCGATTCCCGGCCAACGCATGTCCTTTGGCTCGGGCTGACGTCGAAGCAGAACTCCTTCTGTGACCTGCGACTCCAACCAAACATTTTGGATGGATCATTCGGAAGACGAAAAGAACCAGCTCTCCCCGTCGGGGAATCGAACCCCGGTCTTCCGCGTGACAGGCGGAGATACTGTCCACTATACTAACGAGGAGCCATGCATGCTGTCGTTTCTCCCGTTACTGACGGCACTGCACTGACATACCTAAACAATGCATGGCTTCTTCTGACGCAGACCCAGCCCTGGCACCGTAAAATTTCTGATGGACCCATCATTAGCTGAAGTCGCATAACACTTGGAACACTACCCGTAGCAGGGGTCATTGTTTGGACTCTTTTTTTTTTTTTTTTTTTTTAATTGCGCTTTAAACAAAAAGTATTGTGTCAATGCAACTGAACAACATTTATTAGGAACACAGTGCGTCAAAAAGCAAAATGACAGTTAAAGGCATTTCGTTATTGAACTCTTTGATGACATCATTCAGCTAAGTTCAGTTTAAATAGTATCTGTGCAATAATTTGCAATCAAGTCAACGATATCGCTGTACATGAAGTGTCCCCAGCTCCACCTGCCAGAAGCGACAGAGGCAAGAAACCAAAACTCGATCGGTGAAAGGATGGAGAAAAAACCCGGTGAGAAACCAGGCTCAGTCGGGGAGACAGTTCTCCCCTTGTCAGACGAAACAGGTAGATTAGCTCCAGGCTGCAGGAATGTCAGACTGTGCAGAAGAATCATCTGTTTCCTGTGGTCTTGTCCAGGTGGTCTTTACAGGGGATTTGTATCTGCGGCTCATCTAGTTGTCACGGTCTCCGCTGTGTTTCTGGGCCATAGAGGTCCTTTCTAGGTGTTGATCCACCATCTTCTCTGGATACGGACTGGATCCGGGTGACTGAAGCGGATACAGACTGGATCTGGTGGCTACGGTGACCTCCGAATAAGGGATTTCTTTAAAAGACTTTTTTTTTCATATAAGATTTTATCCAACTTTTCAGATAGAGGCATGAGAAAGAGATTGCCTTGATTGGGCTTTTGGTTATTGGTGGACCGAGAGGACTTTTTTGAGTTTTACTCCTCCCTTTTGGAGTAGGGGGGGGGGGGGTGCTGACGAAACACATGTGGGCAGGCATTGTCACCCTTGATGACCCTTGGCGAGCGTAGTAGTTTAACAGAGGCAGCGCACAGGCCCGAGGGTTTGGAGACACAGCTCGAGTTTCTCTTCATTGTCGCATAAATCTTTCGCCTTTTACTAAAGATTTCCGTGGAGGGGAACTTTTGCGAGTGACCTGTATTTTTGGGTGCTCTGCTCACAGCAGAGCTACATCGAAATGTCAAGAGCAGAATCAGTTTGACCGTCCGGCAGCATGCTGCGAGAGGGCTTGCCACTGGTCATCGTCTGAATAGGCACTCTCTGCGTTTGACCACTTCGTGTTTATTTAGCCGGATGGGAAGGCAGCGCTTTCTTGTACGTGACGGGATGCAAATTCTTGAAGGCTCTCTTTAGTGACGGGTCCAAACAAAGATCTCATCTGCTCCTCTAGCCCTATCGGCGACTCGTGCACTTCGAGCCTTCTTAGTGACGGCGCAAGTTGCTAAATGCTGACTGCGTTGGTGGTATAGAGGTGAGCATAGCTGCCTTCCAAGCAGTTGACCCGGATTCGATTCCCGGCCAACGCATGTCCTTTGGCTCGGGCTGACGTCGAAGCAGAACTCCCTCTGTGACCTGTGCCTCCACCCAAAACTTTTGGATGGAATAATTTCGGATGGACCCATCATTAGCTGAAGTCGCATAACACTTGCAACACTACCCGTAGCAGGGGTCATTGTTTGGACTCTTTTTTTTTTTTTTTTTTTTTTTTTTTTAATTGCGCTTTAAACAAAAAGTATTGTGTCAATGCAACTGAACAACATTTATTAGGAACACAGTGCGTCAAAAAGCAAAATGACAGTTAAAGGCATTTCGTTATTGAACTCTTTGATGACGTCATTCAGCTAAGTTCAGTTTAAATAGTATCTGTGCAATAATTTGCAATCAAGTCAACGATATCGCTGTACATGAAGTGTCCCCAGCTCCGCCTGCCAGAAGCGACAGAGGCAAGAAACCAAAACTCGATCGGTGAAAGGATGGAGAAAAAACCCGGTGAGAAACCAGGCTCAGTCGGGGAGACAGTTCTCCCCTTGTCAGACGAAACAGGTAGATTAGCTCCAGGCTGCAGGAATGTCAGACTGTGCAGAAGAATCATCTGTTTCCTGTGGTCTTGTCCAGGTGGTCTTTACAGGGGATTTGTATCTGCGGCTCATCTAGTTGTCACGGTCTCCGCTGTGTTTCTGGGCCATAGAGGTCCTTTCTAGGTGTTGATCCACCATCTTCTCTGGATACGGACTGGATCCGGGTGACTGAAGCGGATACAGACTGGATCTGGTGGCTACGGTGACCTCGGAATAAGGGATTTCTTTAAAAGACTTTTTTTTTCATATAAGATTTTATCCAACTTTTCAGATAGAGGCATGAGAAAGAGATTGCCTTGATTGGGCTTTTGGTTATTGGTGGACCGAGAGGGATTTTTTGAGTTTTACTCCTCCCTTTTGGAGTGGGGGGGGGGGGTGCTGACGAAACACATGTGGGCAGGCATTGTCACCCTTGATGACCCTTGGCGAGCGTAGTAGTTTAACAGAGGCAGCGCACAGGCCCGAGGGTTTGGAGACACAGCTCGAGTTTCTCTTCATTGTCGCATAAATCTTTCGCCTTTTACTAAAGATTTCCGTGGAGGGGAACTTTTGCGAGTGACCT
The DNA here is from genome assembly GCF_003368295.1 of Carassius auratus. NCBI lineage: Eukaryota > Metazoa > Chordata > Actinopteri > Cypriniformes > Cyprinidae > Carassius > Carassius auratus. The sequence goes on from NW_020526728.1 coordinate 26,966, forward strand.
GTATTTTTGGGTGCTCTGCTCACAGCAGAGCTACATCGAAATGTCAAGAGCAGAATCAGTTTGACCGTCCGGCAGCATGCTGCGAGAGGGCTTGCCACTGGTCATCGTCTGAATAGGCACTCTCTGCGTTTGACCACTTCGTGTTTATTTAGCCGGATGGGAAGGCAGCGCTTTCTTGTACGTGACGGGATGCAAATTCTTGAAGGCTCTCTTTAGTGACGGGTCCAAACAAAGATCTCATCTGCTCCTCTAGCCCTATCGGCGACTCGTGCACTTCGAGCCTTCTTAGTGACGGCGCAAGTTGCTGACTGCTGACTGCGTTGGTGGTATAGTGGTGAGCATAGCTGCCTTCCAAGCAGTTGACCCGGATTCGATTCCCGGCCAACGCATGTCCTTTGGCTCGGGCTGACGTCGAAGCAGAACTCCCTCTGTGACCTGTGCCTCCACCCAAAACTTTTGGATGGAATAATTTCGGATGGACCCATCATTAGCTGAAGTCGCATAACACTTGCAACACTACCCGTAGCAGGGGTCATTGTTTGGACTCTTTTTTTTTTTTTTTATTATTTTTTTAATTGCGCTTTAAACAAAAAGTATTGTGTCAATGCAACTGAACAACATTTATTAGGAACACAGTGCGTCAAAAAGCAAAATGACAGTTAAAGGCATTTCGTTATTGAACTCTTTGATGACATCATTCAGCTAAGTTCAGTTTAAATAGTATCTGTGCAATAATTTGCAATCAAGTCAACGATATCGCTGTACATGAAGTGTCCCCAGCTCCGCCTGCCAGAAGCGACAGAGGCAAGAAACCAAAACTCGATCGGTGAAAGGATGGAGAAAAAACCCGGTGAGAAACCAGGCTCAGTCGGGGAGACAGTTCTCCCCTTGTCAGACGAAACAGGTAGATTAGCTCCAGGCTGCAGGAATGTCAGACTGTGCAGAAGAATCATCTGTTTCCTGTGGTCTTGTCCAGGTGGTCTTTACAGGGGATTTGTATCTGCGGCTCATCTAGTTGTCACGGTCTCCGCTGTGTTTCTGGGCCATAGAGGTCCTTTCTAGGTGTTGATCCACCATCTTCTCTGGATACGGACTGGATCCGGGTGACTGAAGCGGATACAGACTGGATCTGGTGGCTACGGTGACCTCGGAATAAGGGATTTCTTTAAAAGACTTTTTTTTTCATATAAGATTTTATCCAACTTTTCAGATAGAGGCATGAGAAAGAGATTGCCTTGATTGGGCTTTTGGTTATTATAGGCACTCTCTGCGTTTGACCACTTCGTGTTTATTTAGCCGGATGGGAAGGCAGCGCTTTCTTGTACGTGACGGGATGCAAATTCTTGAAGGCTCTCTTTAGTGACGGGTCCAAACAAAGATCTCATCTGCTCCTCTAGCCCTATCGGCGACTCGTGCACTTCGAGCCTTCTTAGTGACGGCGCAAGTTGCTGACTGCTGACTGCGTTGGTGGTATAGTGGTGAGCATAGCTGCCTTCCAAGCAGTTGGAGAGAGCAGTGCGCATGTCCTTTGGCTCGGGCTGACGTCGAAGCAGAACTCCCTCTGTGACCTGTGCCTCCACCCAAAACTTTTGGATGGAATAATTTCGGATGGACCCATCATTAGCTGAAGTCGCATAACACTTGCAACACTACCGGTAGCAGGGGTCATTGTTTGGACTCTTTTTTTTTTTTTTTTAAATTGCGCTTTAAACAAAAAGTATTGTGTCAATGCAACTGAACAACATTTATTAGGAACACAGTGCGTCAAAAAGCTACTGACTTCCGCCTGCGTTGGTGTATAGTGGTGAGCATAGCTGCCTTCCAAGCAGTTGACCCGGGTTCGATTCCCGGGAATCGAACCCCGGTCTTCCGCGTGACAGGCGGAGATACTGTCCACTATACTAACGAGGAGCCATGCATGCTGTCGTTTCTCCCGTTACTGACGGCACTGCACTGACATACCTAAACAATGCATGGCTTCTACTGACGCAGACCCAGCCCTGGCACCGTAAAATTTCTGATGGACCCATCATTAGCTGAAGTCGCATAACACTTGGAACACTACCCGTAGCAGGGGTCATTGTTTGGACTCTTTTTTTTTTTTTTTTTTTTTTTTAATTGCGCTTTAAACACAAAGTATTGTGTCAATGCAACTGAACAACATTTATTAGGAACACAGTGCGTCAAAAAGCAAAATGACAGTTAAAGGCATTTCGTTATTGAACTCTTTGATGACATCATTCAGCTAAGTTCAGTTTAAATAGTATCTGTGCAATAATTTGCAATCAAGTCAACGATATCGCTGTACATGAAGTGTCCCCAGCTCCACCTGCCAGAAGCGACAGAGGCAAGAAACCAAAACTCGATCGGTGAAAGGATGGAGAAAAAACCCGGTGAGAAACCAGGCTCAGTCGGGGAGACAGTTCTCCCCTTGTCAGACGAAACAGGTAGATTAGCTCCAGGCTGCAGGAATGTCAGACTGTGCAGAAGAATCATCTGTTTCCTGTGGTCTTGTCCAGGTGGTCTTTACAGGGGATTTGTATCTGCGGCTCATCTAGTTGTCACGGTCTCCGCTGTGTTTCTGGGCCATAGAGGTCCTTTCTAGGTGTTGATCCACCATCTTCTCTGGATACGGACTGGATCCGGGTGACTGAAGCGGATACAGACTGGATCTGGTGGCTACGGTGACCTCCGAATAAGGGATTTCTTTAAAAGACTTTTTTTTTCATATAAGATTTTATCCAACTTTTCAGATAGAGGCATGAGAAAGAGATTGCCTTGATTGGGCTTTTGGTTATTGGTGGACCGAGAGGACTTTTTTGAGTTTTACTCCTCCCTTTTGGAGTAGGGGGGGGGGGGTGCTGACGAAACACATGTGGGCAGGCATTGTCACCCTTGATGACCCTTGGCGAGCGTAGTAGTTTAACAGAGGCAGCGCACAGGCCCGAGGGTTTGGAGACACAGCTCGAGTTTCTCTTCATTGTCGCATAAATCTTTCGCCTTTTACTAAAGATTTCCGTGGAGGGGAACTTTTGCGAGTGACCTGTATTTTTGGGTGCTCTGCTCACAGCAGAGCTACATCGAAATGTCAAGAGCAGAATCAGTTTGACCGTCCGGCAGCATGCTGCGAGAGGGCTTGCCACTGGTCATCGTCTGAATAGGCACTCTCTGCGTTTGACCACTTCGTGTTTATTTAGCCGGATGGGAAGGCAGCGCTTTCTTGTACGTGACGGGATGCAAATTCTTGAAGGCTCTCTTTAGTGACGGGTCCAAACAAAGATCTCATCTGCTCCTCTAGCCCTATCGGCGACTCGTGCACTTCGAGCCTTCTTAGTGACGGCGCAAGTTGCTAAATGCTGACTGCGTTGGTGGTATAGAGGTGAGCATAGCTGCCTTCCAAGCAGTTGACCCGGATTCGATTCCCGGCCAACGCATGTCCTTTGGCTCGGGCTGACGTCGAAGCAGAACTCCCTCTGTGACCTGTGCCTCCACCCAAAACTTTTGGATGGAATAATTTCGGATGGACCCATCATTAGCTGAAGTCGCATAACACTTGCAACACTACCCGTAGCAGGGGTCATTGTTTGGACTCTTTTTTTTTTTTTTTTTTTTTTTTTTTAATTGCGCTTTAAACAAAAAGTATTGTGTCAATGCAACTGAACAACATTTATTAGGAACACAGTGCGTCAAAAAGCAAAATGACAGTTAAAGGCATTTCGTTATTGAACTCTTTGATGACATCATTCAGCTAAGTTCAGTTTAAATAGTATCTGTGCAATAATTTGCAATCAAGTCAACGATATCGCTGTACATGAAGTGTCCCCAGCTCCGCCTGCCAGAAGCGACAGAGGCAAGAAACCAAAACTCGATCGGTGAAAGGATGGAGAAAAAACCCGGTGAGAAACCAGGCTCAGTCGGGGAGACAGTTCTCCCCTTGTCAGACGAAACAGGTAGATTAGCTCCAGGCTGCAGGAATGTCAGACTGTGCAGAAGAATCATCTGTTTCCTGTGGTCTTGTCCAGGTGGTCTTTACAGGGGATTTGTATCTGCGGCTCATCTAGTTGTCACGGTCTCCGCTGTGTTTCTGGGCCATAGAGGTCCTTTCTAGGTGTTGATCCACCATCTTCTCTGGATACGGACTGGATCCGGGTGACTGAAGCGGATACAGACTGGATCTGGTGGCTACGGTGACCTCGGAATAAGGGATTTCTTTAAAAGACTTTTTTTTTCATATAAGATTTTATCCAACTTTTCAGATAGAGGCATGAGAAAGAGATTGCCTTGATTGGGCTTTTGGTTATTGGTGGACCGAGAGGGATTTTTTGAGTTTTACTCCTCCCTTTTGGAGTGGGGGGGGGGGGTGCTGACGAAACACATGTGGGCAGGCATTGTCACCCTTGATGACCCTTGGCGAGCGTAGTAGTTTAACAGAGGCAGCGCACAGGCCCGAGGGTTTGGAGACACAGCTCGAGTTTCTCTTCATTGTCGCATAAATCTTTCGCCTTTTACTAAAGATTTCCGTGGAGGGGAACTTTTGCGAGTGACCTGTATTTTTGGGTGCTCTGCTCACAGCAGAGCTACATCGAAATGTCAAGAGCAGAATCAGTTTGACCGTCCGGCAGCATGCTGCGAGAGGGCTTGCCACTGGTCATCGTCTGAATAGGCACTCTCTGCGTTTGACCACTTCGTGTTTATTTAGCCGGATGGGAAGGCAGCGCTTTCTTGTACGTGACGGGATGCAAATTCTTGAAGGCTCTCTTTAGTGACGGGTCCAAACAAAGATCTCATCTGCTCCTCTAGCCCTATCGGCGACTCGTGCACTTCGAGCCTTCTTAGTGACGGCGCAAGTTGCTGACTGCTGACTGCGTTGGTGGTATAGTGGTGAGCATAGCTGCCTTCCAAGCAGTTGACCCGGATTCGATTCCCGGCCAACGCATGTCCTTTGGCTCGGGCTGACGTCGAAGCAGAACTCCCTCTGTGACCTGTGCCTCCACCCAAAACTTTTGGATGGAATAATTTCGGATGGACCCATCATTAGCTGAAGTCGCATAACACTTGCAACACTACCCGTAGCAGGGGTCATTGTTTGGACTCTTTTTTTTTTTTTTATTATTTTTTTAATTGCGCTTTAAACAAAAAGTATTGTGTCAATGCAACTGAACAACATTTATTAGGAACACAGTGCGTCAAAAAGCAAAATGACAGTTAAAGGCATTTCGTTATTGAACTCTTTGATGACATCATTCAGCTAAGTTCAGTTTAAATAGTATCTGTGCAATAATTTGCAATCAAGTCAACGATATCGCTGTACATGAAGTGTCCCCAGCTCCGCCTGCCAGAAGCGACAGAGGCAAGAAACCAAAACTCGATCGGTGAAAGGATGGAGAAAAAACCCGGTGAGAAACCAGGCTCAGTCGGGGAGACAGTTCTCCCCTTGTCAGACGAAACAGGTAGATTAGCTCCAGGCTGCAGGAATGTCAGACTGTGCAGAAGAATCATCTGTTTCCTGTGGTCTTGTCCAGGTGGTCTTTACAGGGGATTTGTATCTGCGGCTCATCTAGTTGTCACGGTCTCCGCTGTGTTTCTGGGCCATAGAGGTCCTTTCTAGGTGTTGATCCACCATCTTCTCTGGATACGGACTGGATCCGGGTGACTGAAGCGGATACAGACTGGATCTGGTGGCTACGGTGACCTCGGAATAAGGGATTTCTTTAAAAGACTTTTTTTTTCATATAAGATTTTATCCAACTTTTCAGATAGAGGCATGAGAAAGAGATTGCCTTGATTGGGCTTTTGGTTATTATAGGCACTCTCTGCGTTTGACCACTTCGTGTTTATTTAGCCGGATGGGAAGGCAGCGCTTTCTTGTACGTGACGGGATGCAAATTCTTGAAGGCTCTCTTTAGTGACGGGTCCAAACAAAGATCTCATCTGCTCCTCTAGCCCTATCGGCGACTCGTGCACTTCGAGCCTTCTTAGTGACGGCGCAAGTTGCTGACTGCTGACTGCGTTGGTGGTATAGTGGTGAGCATAGCTGCCTTCCAAGCAGTTGGAGAGAGCAGTGCGCATGTCCTTTGGCTCGGGCTGACGTCGAAGCAGAACTCCCTCTGTGACCTGTGCCTCCACCCAAAACTTTTGGATGGAATAATTTCGGATGGACCCATCATTAGCTGAAGTCGCATAACACTTGCAACACTACCGGTAGCAGGGGTCATTGTTTGGACTCTTTTTTTTTTTTTTTAATTGCGCTTTAAACAAAAAGTATTGTGTCAATGCAACTGAACAACATTTATTAGGAACACAGTGCGTCAAAAAGCTACTGACTTCCGCCTGCGTTGGTGGTATAGTGGTGAGCATAGCTGCCTTCCAAGCAGTTGACCCGGGTTCGATTCCCGGCCAGCGCATGTCCTTTGGCTCGGGCTGACGTCGAAGCAGAACTCCTTCTGTGACCTGCGACTCCAACCAAACATTTTGGATGGATCATTCGGAAGACGAAAAGAACCAGCTCTCCCCGTCGGGGAATCGAACCCCGGTCTTCCGCGTGACAGGCGGAGATACTGTCCACTATACTAACGAGGAGCCATGCATGCTGTCGTTTCTCCCGTTACTGACGGCACTGCACTGACATACCTAAACAATGCATGGCTTCTTCTGACGCAGACCCAGCCCTGGCACCGTAAAATTTCTGATGGACCCATCATTAGCTGAAGTCGCATAACACTTGGAACACTACCCGTAGCAGGGGTCATTGTTTGGACTCTTTTTTTTTTTTTTTTTTTTTTTAATTGCGCTTTAAACAAAAAGTATTGTGTCAATGCAACTGAACAACATTTATTAGGAACACAGTGCGTCAAAAAGCAAAATGACAGTTAAAGGCATTTCGTTATTGAACTCTTTGATGACATCATTCAGCTAAGTTCAGTTTAAATAGTATCTGTGCAATAATTTGCAATCAAGTCAACGATATCGCTGTACATGAAGTGTCCCCAGCTCCACCTGCCAGAAGCGACAGAGGCAAGAAACCAAAACTCGATCGGTGAAAGGATGGAGAAAAAACCCGGTGAGAAACCAGGCTCAGTCGGGGAGACAGTTCTCCCCTTGTCAGACGAAACAGGTAGATTAGCTCCAGGCTGCAGGAATGTCAGACTGTGCAGAAGAATCATCTGTTTCCTGTGGTCTTGTCCAGGTGGTCTTTACAGGGGATTTGTATCTGCGGCTCATCTAGTTGTCACGGTCTCCGCTGTGTTTCTGGGCCATAGAGGTCCTTTCTAGGTGTTGATCCACCATCTTCTCTGGATACGGACTGGATCCGGGTGACTGAAGCGGATACAGACTGGATCTGGTGGCTACGGTGACCTCCGAATAAGGGATTTCTTTAAAAGACTTTTTTTTTCATATAAGATTTTATCCAACTTTTCAGATAGAGGCATGAGAAAGAGATTGCCTTGATTGGGCTTTTGGTTATTGGTGGACCGAGAGGACTTTTTTGAGTTTTACTCCTCCCTTTTGGAGTAGGGGGGGGGGGGTGCTGACGAAACACATGTGGGCAGGCATTGTCACCCTTGATGACCCTTGGCGAGCGTAGTAGTTTAACAGAGGCAGCGCACAGGCCCGAGGGTTTGGAGACACAGCTCGAGTTTCTCTTCATTGTCGCATAAATCTTTCGCCTTTTACTAAAGATTTCCGTGGAGGGGAACTTTTGCGAGTGACCTGTATTTTTGGGTGCTCTGCTCACAGCAGAGCTACATCGAAATGTCAAGAGCAGAATCAGTTTGACCGTCCGGCAGCATGCTGCGAGAGGGCTTGCCACTGGTCATCGTCTGAATAGGCACTCTCTGCGTTTGACCACTTCGTGTTTATTTAGCCGGATGGGAAGGCAGCGCTTTCTTGTACGTGACGGGATGCAAATTCTTGAAGGCTCTCTTTAGTGACGGGTCCAAACAAAGATCTCATCTGCTCCTCTAGCCCTATCGGCGACTCGTGCACTTCGAGCCTTCTTAGTGACGGCGCAAGTTGCTAAATGCTGACTGCGTTGGTGGTATAGAGGTGAGCATAGCTGCCTTCCAAGCAGTTGACCCGGATTCGATTCCCGGCCAACGCATGTCCTTTGGCTCGGGCTGACGTCGAAGCAGAACTCCCTCTGTGACCTGTGCCTCCACCCAAAACTTTTGGATGGAATAATTTCGGATGGACCCATCATTAGCTGAAGTCGCATAACACTTGCAACACTACCCGTAGCAGGGGTCATTGTTTGGACTCTTTTTTTTTTTTTTTTTTTTTTTTTTTTAATTGCGCTTTAAACAAAAAGTATTGTGTCAATGCAACTGAACAACATTTATTAGGAACACAGTGCGTCAAAAAGCAAAATGACAGTTAAAGGCATTTCGTTATTGAACTCTTTGATGACATCATTCAGCTAAGTTCAGTTTAAATAGTATCTGTGCAATAATTTGCAATCAAGTCAACGATATCGCTGTACATGAAGTGTCCCCAGCTCCGCCTGCCAGAAGCGACAGAGGCAAGAAACCAAAACTCGATCGGTGAAAGGATGGAGAAAAAACCCGGTGAGAAACCAGGCTCAGTCGGGGAGACAGTTCTCCCCTTGTCAGACGAAACAGGTAGATTAGCTCCAGGCTGCAGGAATGTCAGACTGTGCAGAAGAATCATCTGTTTCCTGTGGTCTTGTCCAGGTGGTCTTTACAGGGGATTTGTATCTGCGGCTCATCTAGTTGTCACGGTCTCCGCTGTGTTTCTGGGCCATAGAGGTCCTTTCTAGGTGTTGATCCACCATCTTCTCTGGATACGGACTGGATCCGGGTGACTGAAGCGGATACAGACTGGATCTGGTGGCTACGGTGACCTCGGAATAAGGGATTTCTTTAAAAGACTTTTTTTTTCATATAAGATTTTATCCAACTTTTCAGATAGAGGCATGAGAAAGAGATTGCCTTGATTGGGCTTTTGGTTATTGGTGGACCGAGAGGGATTTTTTGAGTTTTACTCCTCCCTTTTGGAGTGGGGGGGGGGGGGGTGCTGACGAAACACATGTGGGCAGGCATTGTCACCCTTGATGACCCTTGGCGAGCGTAGTAGTTTAACAGAGGCAGCGCACAGGCCCGAGGGTTTGGAGACACAGCTCGAGTTTCTCTTCATTGTCGCATAAATCTTTCGCCTTTTACTAAAGATTTCCGTGGAGGGGAACTTTTGCGAGTGACCTGTATTTTTGGGTGCTCTGCTCACAGCAGAGCTACATCGAAATGTCAAGAGCAGAATCAGTTTGACCGTCCGGCAGCATGCTGCGAGAGGGCTTGCCACTGGTCATCGTCTGAATAGGCACTCTCTGCGTTTGACCACTTCGTGTTTATTTAGCCGGATGGGAAGGCAGCGCTTTCTTGTACGTGACGGGATGCAAATTCTTGAAGGCTCTCTTTAGTGACGGGTCCAAACAAAGATCTCATCTGCTCCTCTAGCCCTATCGGCGACTCGTGCACTTCGAGCCTTCTTAGTGACGGCGCAAGTTGCTGACTGCTGACTGCGTTGGTGGTATAGTGGTGAGCATAGCTGCCTTCCAAGCAGTTGACCCGGATTCGATTCCCGGCCAACGCATGTCCTTTGGCTCGGGCTGACGTCGAAGCAGAACTCCCTCTGTGACCTGTGCCTCCACCCAAAACTTTTGGATGGAATAATTTCGGATGGACCCATCATTAGCTGAAGTCGCATAACACTTGCAACACTACCCGTAGCAGGGGTCATTGTTTGGACTCTTTTTTTTTTTTTTTTTTTTTTTAATTGCGCTTTAAACAAAAAGTATTGTGTCAATGCAACTGAACAACATTTATTAGGAACACAGTGCGTCAAAAAGCAAAATGACAGTTAAAGGCATTTCGTTATTGAACTCTTTGATGACATCATTCAGCTAAGTTCAGTTTAAATAGTATCTGTGCAATAATTTGCAATCAAGTCAACGATATCGCTGTACATGAAGTGTCCCCAGCTCCGCCTGCCAGAAGCGACAGAGGCAAGAAACCAAAACTCGATCGGTGAAAGGATGGAGAAAAAACCCGGTGAGAAACCAGGCTCAGTCGGGGAGACAGTTCTCCCCTTGTCAGACGAAACAGGTAGATTAGCTCCAGGCTGCAGGAATGTCAGACTGTGCAGAAGAATCATCTGTTTCCTGTGGTCTTGTCCAGGTGGTCTTTACAGGGGATTTGTATCTGCGGCTCATCTAGTTGTCACGGTCTCCGCTGTGTTTCTGGGCCATAGAGGTCCTTTCTAGGTGTTGATCCACCATCTTCTCTGGATACGGACTGGATCCGGGTGACTGAAGCGGATACAGACTGGATCTGGTGGCTACGGTGACCTCGGAATAAGGGATTTCTTTAAAAGACTTTTTTTTTCATATAAGATTTTATCCAACTTTTCAGATAGAGACATGAGAAAGAGATTGCCTTGATTGGGCTTTTGGTTATTATAGGCACTCTCTGCGTTTGACCACTTCGTGTTTATTTAGCCGGATGGGAAGGCAGCGCTTTCTTGTACGTGACGGGATGCAAATTCTTGAAGGCTCTCTTTAGTGACGGGTCCAAACAAAGATCTCATCTGCTCCTCTAGCCCTATCGGCGACTCGTGCACTTCGAGCCTTCTTAGTGACGGCGCAAGTTGCTGACTGCTGACTGCGTTGGTGGTATAGTGGTGAGCATAGCTGCCTTCCAAGCAGTTGGAGAGAGCAGTGCGCATGTCCTTTGGCTCGGGCTGACGTCGAAGCAGAACTCCCTCTGTGACCTGTGCCTCCACCCAAAACTTTTGGATGGAATAATTTCGGATGGACCCATCATTAGCTGAAGTCGCATAACACTTGCAACACTACCGGTAGCAGGGGTCATTGTTTGGACTCTTTTTTTTTTTTTTTTTTTTTAATTGCGCTTTAAACAAAAAGTATTGTGTCAATGCAACTGAACAACATTTATTAGGAACACAGTGCGTCAAAAAGCTACTGACTTCCGCCTGCGTTGGTGGTATAGTGGTGAGCATAGCTGCCTTCCAAGCAGTTGACCCGGGTTCGATTCCCGGCCAGCGCATGTCCTTTGGCTCGGGCTGACGTCGAAGCAGAACTCCTTCTGTGACCTGCGACTCCAACCAAACATTTTGGATGGATCATTCGGAAGACGAAAAGAACCAGCTCTCCCCGTCGGGGAATCGAACCCCGGTCTTCCGCGTGACAGGCGGAGATACTGTCCACTATACTAACGAGGAGCCATGCATGCTGTCGTTTCTCCCGTTACTGACGGCACTGCACTGACATACCTAAACAATGCATGGCTTCTTCTGACGCAGACCCAGCCCTGGCACCGTAAAATTTCTGATGGACCCATCATTAGCTGAAGTCGCATAACACTTGGAACACTACCCGTAGCAGGGGTCATTGTTTGGACTCTTTTTTTTTTTTTTTTTTTTTTTAATTGCGCTTTAAACAAAAAGTATTGTGTCAATGCAACTGAACAACATTTATTAGGAACACAGTGCGTCAAAAAGCAAAATGACAGTTAAAGGCATTTCGTTATTGAACTCTTTGATGACATCATTCAGCTAAGTTCAGTTTAAATAGTATCTGTGCAATAATTTGCAATCAAGTCAACGATATCGCTGTACATGAAGTGTCCCCAGCTCCACCTGCCAGAAGCGACAGAGGCAAGAAACCAAAACTCGATCGGTGAAAGGATGGAGAAAAAACCCGGTGAGAAACCAGGCTCAGTCGGGGAGACAGTTCTCCCCTTGTCAGACGAAACAGGTAGATTAGCTCCAGGCTGCAGGAATGTCAGACTGTGCAGAAGAATCATCTGTTTCCTGTGGTCTTGTCCAGGTGGTCTTTACAGGGATTTGTATCTGCGGCTCATCTAGTTGTCACGGTCTCCGCTGTGTTTCTGGGCCATAGAGGTCCTTTCTAGGTGTTGATCCACCATCTTCTCTGGATACGGACTGGATCCGGGTGACTGAAGCGGATACAGACTGGATCTGGTGGCTACGGTGACCTCGAATAAGGGATTTCTTTAAAAAGACTTTTTTTTCATATAAGATTTTATCCAACTTTTCAGATAGAGCATGAGAAAGAGATGCCTTGTCCCCAGCTCCGCCTGCCAGAAGCGACAGAGGCAAGAAACCAAAACTCGATCGGTGAAAGGATGGAGAAAAAACCCGGTGAGAAACCAGGCTCAGTCGGGGAGACAGTTCTCCCCTTGTCAGACGAAACAGGTAGATCAGCTCCAGGCTGCAGGAATGTCAGACTGTGCAGAAGAATCATCTGTTTCCTGTGGTCTTGTCCAGGTGGTCTTTACAGGGGATTTGTATCTGCGGCTCATCTAGTTGTCACGGTCTCCGCTGTGTTTCTGGGCCATAGAGGTCCTTTCTAGGTGTTGATCCACCATCTTCTCTGGATACGGACTGGATCCGGGTGACTGAAGCGGATACAGACTGGATCTGGTGGCTACGGTGACCTCGGAATAAGGGATTTCTTTAAAAGACTTTTTTTTTCATATAAGATTTTATCCAACTTTTCAGATAGAGGCATGAGAAAGAGATTGCCTTGATTGGGCTTTTGGTTATTGGTGGACCGAGAGGACTTTTTTGAGTTTTACTCCTCCCTTTTGGAGTGGGGGGGGGGGGGTGCTGACGAAACACATGTGGGCAGGCATTGTCACCCTTGATGACCCTTGGCGAGCGTAGTAGTTTAACAGAGGCAGCGCACAGGCCCGAGGGTTTGGAGACACAGCTCGAGTTTCTCTTCATTGTCGCATAAATCTTTCGCCTTTTACTAAAGATTTCCGTGGAGGGGAACTTTTGCGAGTGACCTGTATTTTTGGGTGCTCTGCTCACAGCAGAGCTACATCGAAATGTCAAGAGCAGAATCAGTTTGACCGTCCGGCAGCATGCTGCGAGAGGGCTTGCCACTGGTCATCGTCTGAATAGGCACTCTCTGCGTTTGACCACTTCGTGTTTATTTAGCCGGATGGGAAGGCAGCGCTTTCTTGTACGTGACGGGATGCAAATTCTTGAAGGCTCTCTTTAGTGACGGGTCCAAACAAAGATCTCATCTGCTCCTCTAGCCCTATCGGCGACTCGTGCACTTCGAGCCTTCTTAGTGACGGCGCAAGTTGCTGACTGCTGACTGCGTTGGTGGTATAGTGGTGAGCATAGCTGCCTTCCAAGCAGTTGACCCGGATTCGATTCCCGGCCAACGCATGTCCTTTGGCTCGGGCTGACGTCGAAGCAGAACTCCCTCTGTGACCTGTGCCTCCACCCAAAACTTTTGGATGGAATAATTTCGGATGGACCCATCATTAGCTGAAGTCGCATAACACTTGCAACACTACCCGTAGCAGGGGTCATTGTTTGGACTCTTTTTTTTTTTTTTTTTTTTTTAATTGCGCTTTAAACAAAAAGTATTGTGTCAATGCAACTGAACAACATTTATTAGGAACACAGTGCGTCAAAAAGCAAAATGACAGTTAAAGGCATTTCGTTATTGAACTCTTTGATGACATCATTCAGCTAAGTTCAGTTTAAATAGTATCTGTGCAATAATTTGCAATCAAGTCAACGATATCGCTGTACATGAAGTGTCCCCAGCTCCGCCTGCCAGAAGCGACAGAGGCAAGAAACCAAAACTCGATCGGTGAAAGGATGGAGAAAAAACCCGGTGAGAAACCAGGCTCAGTCGGGGAGACAGTTCTCCCCTTGTCAGACGAAACAGGTAGATTAGCTCCAGGCTGCAGGAATGTCAGACTGTGCAGAAGAATCATCTGTTTCCTGTGGTCTTGTCCAGGTGGTCTTTACAGGGGATTTGTATCTGCGGCTCATCTAGTTGTCACGGTCTCCGCTGTGTTTTCTGGGCCATAGAGGTCCTTTCTAGGTGTTGATCCACCATCTTCTCTGGATACGGACTGGATCCGGGTGACTGAAGCGGATACAGACTGGATCTGGTGGCTACGGTGACCTCGGAATAAGGGATTTCTTTAAAAGACTTTTTTTTTCATATAAGATTTTATCCAACTTTTCAGATAGAGACATGAGAAAGAGATTGCCTTGATTGGGCTTTTGGTTATTATAGGCACTCTCTGCGTTTGACCACTTCGTGTTTATTTAGCCGGATGGGAAGGCAGCGCTTTCTTGTACGTGACGGGATGCAAATTCTTGAAGGCTCTCTTTAGTGACGGGTCCAAACAAAGATCTCATCTGCTCCTCTAGCCCTATCGGCGACTCGTGCACTTCGAGCCTTCTTAGTGACGGCGCAAGTTGCTGACTGCTGACTGCGTTGGTGGTATAGTGGTGAGCATAGCTGCCTTCCAAGCAGTTGGAGAGAGCAGTGCGCATGTCCTTTGGCTCGGGCTGACGTCGAAGCAGAACTCCCTCTGTGACCTGTGCCTCCACCCAAAACTTTTGGATGGAATAATTTCGGATGGACCATCATTAGCTGAAGTCGCATAACACTTGCAACACTACCGGTAGCAGGGTCATTGTTTGGACTCTTTTTTTTTTTTTTTTTTTTAATTGCGCTTTAAACAAAAAGTATTGTGTCAATGCAACTGAACAACATTTATTAGGAACACAGTGCGTCAAAAAGCTACTGACTTCCGCCTGCGTTGGTGGTATAGTGGTGAGCATAGCTGCCTTCCAAGCAGTTGACCCGGGTTCGATTCCCGGCCAGCGCATGTCCTTTGGCTCGGGCTGACGTCGAAGCAGAACTCCTTCTGTGACCTGCGACTCCAACCAAACATTTTGGATGGATCATTCGGAAGACGAAAAGAACCAGCTCTCCCCGTCGGGGAATCGAACCCCGGTCTTCCGCGTGACAGGCGGAGATACTGTCCACTATACTAACGAGGAGCCATGCATGCTGTCGTTTCTCCCGTTACTGACGGCACTGCACTGACATACCTAAACAATGCATGGCTTCTTCTGACGCAGACCCAGCCCTAGCACCGTAAAATTTCTGATGGACCCATCATTAGCTGAAGTCGCATAACACTTGGAACACTACCCGTAGCAGGGGTCATTGTTTGGACTCTTTTTTTTTTTTTTTTTTTTTTTTAATTGCGCTTTAAACAAAAAGTATTGTGTCAATGCAACTGAACAACATTATTAGGAACACAGTGCGTCAAAAAGCAAAATGACAGTTAAAGGCATTTCGTTATTGAACTCTTTGATGACATCATTCAGCTAAGTTCAGTTTAAATAGTATCTGTGCAATAATTTGCAATCAAGTCAACGATATCGCTGTACATGAAGTGTCCCCAGCTCCGCCTGCCAGAAGCGACAGAGGGAAGAAACCAAAACTCGATCGGTGAAAGGATGGAGAAAAAACCCGGTGAGAAACCAGGCTCAGTCGGGGAGACAGTTCTCCCCTTGTCAGACGAAACCAGTAGATCAGCTCCAGGCTGCAGGAATGTCAGACTGTGCAGAAGAATCATCTGTTTCCTGTGGTCTTGTCCAGGTGGTCTTTACAGGGGATTTGTATCTGCGGCTCATCTAGTTGTCACGGTCTCCGCTGTGTTTCTGGGCCATAGAGGTCCTTTCTAGGTGTTGATCCACCATCTTCTCTGGATACGGACTGGATCCGGGTGACTGAAGCGGATACAGACTGGATCTGGTGGCTACGGTGACCTCGGAATAAGGGATTTCTTTAAAAGACTTTTTTTTTCATATAAGATTTTATCCAACTTTTCAGATAGAGGCATGAGAAAGAGATTGCCTTGATTGGGCTTTTGGTTATTGGTGGACCGAGAGGACTTTTTTGAGTTTTACTCCTCCCTTTTGGAGTAGGGGGGGGGGGTGCTGACGAAACACATGTGGGCAGGCATTGTCACCCTTGATGACCCTTGGCGAGCGTAGTAGTTTAACAGAGGCAGCGCACAGGCCCGAGGGTTTGGAGACACAGCTCGAGTTTCTCTTCATTGTCGCATAAATCTTTCGCCTTTTACTAAAGATTTCCGTGGAGGGGAACTTTTGCGAGTGACCTGTATTTTTGGGTGCTCTGCTCACAGCAGAGCTACATCGAAATGTCAAGAGCAGAATCAGTTTGACCGTCCGGCAGCATGCTGCGAGAGGGCTTGCCACTGGTCATCGTCTGAATAGGCACTCTCTGCGTTTGACCACTTCGTGTTTATTTAGCCGGATGGGAAGGCAGCGCTTTCTTGTACGTGACGGGATGCAAATTCTTGAAGGCTCTCTTTAGTGACGGGTCCAAACAAAGATCTCATCTGCTCCTCTAGCCCTATCGGCGACTCGTGCACTTCGAGCCTTCTTAGTGACGGCGCAAGTTGCTGACTGCTGACTGCGTTGGTGGTATAGTGGTGAGCATAGCTGCCTTCCAAGCAGTTGACCCGGATTCGATTCCCGGCCAACGCATGTCCTTTGGCTCGGGCTGACGTCGAAGCAGAACTCCCTCTGTGACCTGTGCCTCCACCCAAAACTTTTGGATGGAATAATTTCGGATGGACCCATCATTAGCTGAAGTCGCATAACACTTGCAACACTACCCGTAGCAGGGGTCATTGTTTGGACTCTTTTTTTTTTTTTTTTTTTTTTTTTTAATTGCGCTTTAAACAAAAAGTATTGTGTCAATGCAACTGAACAACATTTATTAGGAACACAGTGCGTCAAAAAGCTACTGACTTCCGCCTGCGTTGGTGGTATAGTGGTGAGCATAGCTGCCTTCCAAGCAGTTGACCCGGGTTCGATTCCCGGCCAGCGCATGTCCTTTGGCTCGGGCTGACGTCGAAGCAGAACTCCTTCTGTGACCTGCGACTCCAACCAAACATTTTGGATGGATCATTCGGAAGACGAAAAGAACCAGCTCTCCCCGTCGGGGAATCGAACCCCGGTCTTCCGCGTGACAGGCGGAGATACTGTCCACTATACTAACGAGGAGCCATGCATGCTGTCGTTTCTCCCCGTTACTGACGGCACTGCACTGACATACCTAAACAATGCATGGCTTCTTCTGACGCAGACCCAGCCCTGGCACCGTAAAATTTCTGATGGACCCATCATTAGCTGAAGTCGCATAACACTTGGAACACTACCCGTAGCAGGGGTCATTGTTTGGACTCTTTTTTTTTTTTTTTTTTTTTTTTAATTGCGCTTTAAACAAAAAGTATTGTGTCAATGCAACTGAACAACATTAATTAGGAACACAGTGCGTCAAAAAGCAAAATGACAGTTAAAGGCATTTCGTTATTGAACTCTTTGATGACATCATTCAGCTAAGTTCAGTTTAAATAGTATCTGTGCAATAATTTGCAATCAAGTCAACGATATCGCTGTACATGAAGTGTCCCCAGCTCCGCCTGCCAGAAGCGACAGAGGCAAGAAACCAAAACTCGATCGGTGAAAGGATGGAGAAAAAACCCGGTGAGAAACCAGGCTCAATCGGGGAGACAGTTCTCCCCTTGTCAGACGAAACAGGTAGATCAGCTCCAGGCTGCAGGAATGTCAGACTGTGCAGAAGAATCATCTGTTTCCTGTGGTCTTGTCCAGGTGGTCTTTACAGGGGATTTGTATCTGCGGCTCATCTAGTTGTCACGGTCTCCGCTGTGTTTCTGGGCCATAGAGGTCCTTTCTAGGTGTTGATTCCACCATCTTCTCTGGATACGGACTGGATCCGGGTGACTGGAAGCGGATACAGACTGGATCTGGTGGCTACGGTGACCTCGGAATAAGGGATTTCTTTAAAAGACTTTTTTTTTCATATAAGATTTTATCCAACTTTTCAGATAGAGGCATGAGAAAGAGATTGCCTTGATTGGGCTTTTGGTTATTGGTGGACCGAGAGGACTTTTTTGAGTTTTACTCCCTCCCTTTTGGAGTAGGGGGGGGGGGGTGCTGACGAAAACACATGTGGGCAGGCATTGTCACCCTTGATGACCCTTGGCGAGCGTAGTAGTTTAACAGAGGCAGCGCACAGGCCCGAGGGTTTGGAGACACAGCTCGAGTTTCTCTTCATTGTCGCATAAATCTTTCGCCTTTTACTAAAGATTTCCGTGGAGGGGAACTTTTGCGAGTGACCTGTATTTTTGGGTGCTCTGCTCACAGCAGAGCTACATCGAAATGTCAAGAGCAGAATCAGTTTGACCGTCCGGCAGCATGCTGGCGAGAGGGCTTGCCACTGGTCATCGTCTGAATAGGCACTCTCTGCGTTTGACCACTTCGTGTTTATTTAGCCGGATGGGAAGGCAGCGCTTTCTTGTACGTGACGGGATGCAAATTCTTGAAGGCTCTCTTTAGTGACGGGTCCAAACAAAGATCTCATCTGCTCCTCTAGCCCTATCGGCGACTCGTGCACTTCGAGCCTTCTTAGTGACGGCGCAAGTGTGACTGCTGACTGCGTTGGTGGTATAGTGGTGAGCATAGCTGCCTTCCAAGCAGTTGACCCGGATTCGATTCGCCGGCCAACGCATGTCCTTTGGCTCGGGCTGACGTCGAAGCAGAACTCCCTCTGTGACCTGTGCCTCCACCAAACTTTTGGATGGAATAATTTCGATGGACCCATCATTAGCTGAAGTCGCATAACACTTGCAAACACTACCCGTAGCAGGGGTCATTGTTTGGACTCTTTTTTTTTTTTTTTTTTTTTTTTTAATTGGCGCTTTAAACAAAAAGTATTGTGTCAATGCAACTGAAACAACATTTATTAGGAACACAGTGCGTCAAAAAAGCAAAATGACAGTTAAAGGCATTTCGTTATTGAACTCTTTGATGACATCATTCAGCTAAGTTCAGTTTAAATAGTATCTGTGCAATAATTTGCAATCAAGTCAACGATATCGCTGTACATGAAGTGTCCCCAGCTCCGCCTGCCAGAAGCGACAGAGGCAAAAACCCAAAACTCGATCGGTGAAAGGATGGAGAAAAAACCCGGTGAGAAACCAGGCTCAATCGGGAGACAGTTCTCCCCTTGTCAGACGAAACAGTAGATCAGCTCCAGGCTGCAGGAATGTCAGACTGTGCAGAAGAATCATCTGTTTCCTGTGGTCTTTGTCCAGGTCCATGCATGCTGTCGTTTCTCCGTTACTGACGGCACTGCACTGACATACTAAACAATGCATGGCTTCTTCTGACGCGACAGCCCACCGTAAAATTTCTGATGGATCCCATCATTAGCTGAAGTCGCATACCCTTGGAACACTCCGTAGCAGGGGTCATTGTTTGGACCTTTTTTTTTTTTTTTTTTTTTTTTTTAATTGGCGCTTTAAACAAAAAAGTATTGTGTCAATGCAACTGAACAACATTAATTAGAAGCACAGTGCGTCAAAAAGCAAAATGACAGTTAGGCATTTCGTTATTGAACTCTTTGATGACATCATTCAGCTAAGTTCAGTTTAAATAGTATCTGTGTAATAATTTGCAAATCAAGTCAACGATATCGCTGTACATGAAGTGTCCCAGCTCCCTGCCAGAAGCGACAGAGGCAAGAAACCAAACTCGATCGGTGAAAGGATGGAGAAAACCCCGGTGAGAACCAGGCTCAGTCGGGGAGACAGTTCTCCCCTTGTCAGACGAAACAGGTAGATCAGCTCCAGGCTGCAGAATGTCAGACTGTGCAGAGAATCATCTGTTCCTGTGGTCTTGTCCAGGTGGTCTTTACAGGGGATTTGTATCTGCGGCTCATCTAGTTGTCACGGTCTCCGCTGTGTTTCTGGGCCATAGAGGTCCTTTCTAGGTGTTGATCCACCATCTTCTCTGGATACGGACTGGATCCGGGTGACTGAAGCGGATACAGACTGGATCTGGTGGCTACGGTGACCTCGGAATAAGGGATTTCTTTAAAAGACTTTTTTTTTCATATAAGATTTTATCCAACTTTTCAGATAGAGGCATGAGAAAGAGATTGCCTTGATTGGGCTTTTGGTTATTGGTGGACCGAGAGGACTTTTTTGAGTTTTACTCCTCCCTTTTGGAGTAGGGGGGGGGGGTGCTGACGAAACACATGTGGGCAGGCATTGTCACCCTTGATGACCCTTGGCGAGCGTAGTAGTTTAACAGAGGCAGCGCACAGGCCCGAGGGTTTGGAGACACAGCTCGAGTTTCTCTTCATTGTCGCATAAATCTTTCGCCTTTTACTAAAGATTTCCGTGGAGGGGAACTTTTGCGAGTGACCTGTATTTTTGGGTGCTCTGCTCACAGCAGAGCTACATCGAAATGTCAAGAGCAGAATCAGTTTGACCGTCCGGCAGCATGCTGCGAGAGGGCTTGCCACTGGTCATCGTCTGAATAGGCACTCTCTGCGTTTGACCACTTCGTGTTTATTTAGCCGGATGGGAAGGCAGCGCTTTCTTGTACGTGACGGGATGCAAATTCTTGAAGGCTCTCTTTAGTGACGGGTCCAAACAAAGATCTCATCTGCTCCTCTAGCCCTATCGGGCCGACTCGTGCACTTCGGAGCCTTCTTAGTGACGGCGCAAGTTGCTGACCTGCTGGACTGGTCCGTTGGTCGGTATAGTGGTGAGCATAAGCTGCCTTCCAAGCATGCTTGACCCGGATTCCGGATTCCCGGGCCAAACGCATGTCCTTTGGCTCGGGCTGACGTCGAAGCAGAACTCCCTCTGTGACCTGTGCCTCCACCAAAACTTTTGGATGGGAATAATTTCGGATGGACCCATCATTAGCTGAAGTCGCATAACACTTGCAACACTACCCGTAGCAGGGGTCATTGTTTGGACTCTTTTTTTTTTTTTTTTTAATTGCGCTTTAAACAAAAAGTATTGTGTCAATGCAACTGAACAACATTTATTAGGAACACAGTGCGTCAAAAAGCAAAAAATGACAGTTAAAGGCATTTCGTTATTGAACTCTTTGATGACATCATTCAGCTAAGTTCAGTTTAAATAGTATCTGTGCAATAATTTGCAATCAAGTCAACGATATCGCTGTACATGAAGTGTTCCCCAGCTCCGCCTGCCAGAAGCGACAGAGGCAAGAAACCAAACTCGATCGGTGAAAGGATGGAGAAAAAAACCCGGTGAGAAACCAGGCTCAATCGGGGAGACAGTTCTCCCCTTGTCAGACGAAACAGGTAGATCAGCTCCAGGCTGCAGGAATGTCAGGACTGTGCAGAAGAATCATCTGTTTCCTGTGGTCTTGTCCAGGTGGTCTTTACAGGGGATTTGTATCTGCGGCTCATCTAGTTGTCACGGTCTCCGCTGTGTTTCTGGGCCATAGAGGTCCTTTTCTAGGTGTTGATCCACCATCTTCTCTGGATACAGGACTGGATCCGGGTGACTGAAGCGGATACAGACTGGATCTGGTGGCTACGGTGAGCCTCGGAATAAGGGATTTCTTTAAAAGACTTTTTTTTTCATATAAGATTTTATCCAACTTTTCAGATAGAGGCATGAGAAGAGATTGCCTTGATTGGGCTTTTGGTTATTGGTGGACCGAGAGGGATTTTTTGAGTTTTACTCCTCCCTTTTGGAGTGGGGGGGGGGGGGGTGCTGACGAAACACATGTGGGCAGGCATTGTCACCCTTTGATGACCCTTGGCGAGCGTAGTAGTTTAACAGAGGCAGCGCACAGGCCCGAGGGTTTGGAGACACAGCTCGAGTTTCTCTTCATTGTCGCATAAATCTTTCGCCTTTTACTAAAGATTTCCGTGGAGGGGAACTTTTGAGAGTGACCTGTATTTTTGGGTGCTCTGCTCACAGCAGAGCTACATTCGAAATGTCAAGAGCAGAATCAGTTTGACCGTCCGGCAGCATGCTGCGAGAGGGCTTGCCACTTGGTCGTCGTCTGAATAGGCACTCTCTGCGTTTGACCACTTCGTGTTTATTTAGCCGGATGGGAAGGCAGCGCTTTCTTGTACGTGACGGGATGCAAATTCTTGAAGGCTCTCTTTAGTGACGGGGTCCAAACAAAGATCTCATCTGCTCCTCTAGCCCTATCGGCGACTCGTGCAACTTCGAGCCTTCTTAGTGACGGCGCAAGTTGCTGACTGCTGACTGCGTTGGTGGTATAGTGGTGAGCATAGCTGCCTTCCAAGCAGTTGACCCGGATTCGATTCCCGGCCAACGCATGTCCTTTGGCTCGGGCTGACGTCGAAGCAGAACTCCCTCTGTGACCTGTGCCTCCACCCAAAACTTTTGGATGGAATAATTTCGGATGGACCCATCATTAGCTGAAGTCGCATAACACTTGCAACACTACCCGTAGCAGGGGTCATTGTTTGGACTCTTTTTTTTTTTTTTTTTTTTTTAATTGCGCTTTAAACAAAAAGTATTGTGTCAATGCAACTGAACAACATTTATTAGGAACACAGTGCGTCAAAAAGCAAAATGACAGTTAAAGGCATTTCGTTATTGAACTCTTTGATGACATCATTCAGCTAAGTTCAGTTTAAATAGTATCTGTGCAATAATTTGCAATCAAGTCAACGATATCGCTGTACATGAAGTGTCCCCAGCTCCGCCTGCCAGAAGCGACAGAGGCAAGAAACCAAAACTCGATCGTGAAAGGATGGAGAAAAAAACCCGGTGAGAAACCAGGCTCAGTCGGGGAGACAGTTCTCCCCTTGTCAGACGAAACAGGTAGATCAGCTCCAGGCTGCAGGAATGTCAGACTGTGCAGAAGAATCATCTGTTTCCTGTGGTCTTGTCCAGGTGGTCTTTACAGGGGATTTGTATCTGCGGCTCATCTAGTTGTCACGGTCTCCGCTGTGTTTCTGGGCCATAGAGGTCCTTTCTAGGTGTTGATCCACCATCTTCTCTGGATACGGACTGGATCCGGGTGACTGAAGCGGATACAGACTGGATCTGGTGGCTACGGTGACCTCGGAATAAGGGATTTCTTTAAAAGACTTTTTTTTTTCATATAAGATTTTATCCAACTTTTCAGATAGAGGCATGAGAAAGAGATTGCCTTGATTGGCTTTTGGTTATTGGTGGACCGAGAGGACTTTTTGAGTTTTACTCCTCCTTTTGGAGTAGGGGCGGTGCTGACGAAACACATGTGGGCAGGCATTGTCACCCTTGATGACCCTTGGCGAGCGTAGTAGTTTAACAGAGCAGCGCACAGGCCCGGTTGGAGACACAGCTCGAGTTTCTCTTCATTTGTCGCATAATCTTTCGCCTTTTACTAAAGATTTCCGTGGAGGGGAACTTTGCGATGACCTGTATTTTTGGGTGCTCTGCTCACAGCAGAGCTACATCGAAATGTCAAGAGGAATAGTTTGACCGTCCGGCAGCATGCTGAGGGGCTTGCCACTGGTATCGTCTGAATAGGCCTCTCTGCGTTTGACCACTTCGTGTTTATTTAGCCGGATGGGAAGGCAGCGCTTCTTGTACGTGACGGGATGCAAATTCTTGAAGGCTCTCTTTAGTGACGGGTCCAAACAAAGATCTCATTGCTCCTCTAGCCCTATCGGCGACTCGTGCACTTCGAGCCTTCTTAGTGACGGCGCAAGTTGCTGACTGCTGACTGCGTTGGTGGTATAGTGGTGAGCATAGCTGCCTTCCAGCAGTTGACCCGGATTTCGATTCGGCCAACGCATGTCCTTTTGGCTCGGGCTGACGTCGAAGCAAGAACTCCCTCTGTGACCTGTGCCTCCACCCAAAACTTGGATGGAATAATTTCGGATGGACCCATCATTAGCTGAAGTCGCATAACACTTGCAACACTACCCGTAGCAGGGTCATTGTTTTGACTCTTTTTTTTTTTTTTTTTTTTTTTTTTTAATTGCGCTTTAAACAAAAAGTATTGTGTCAATGCAACTGAACAACATTTATTAGGAACACAGTGCGTCAAAAAGCAAAATGACAGTTAAAGGCATTTCGTTATTGAACTCTTTGATGACATCATTCAGCTAAGTTCAGTTTAAATAGTATCTGTGGCAATAATTTGCAATCAAGTCAACGATATCGCCCAGCTCCGCCTGCCAGAAGCGACAGAGGCAAGAAACCAAAACTCGATCGGGTGAAAGATGGAGAAAAAACCCGGTGAGAAACCAGGCTCAGTCGGGAGACAGTTCTCCCTATGTCAGACGAAACAGGTAGATTAGCTCCAGGCTGCAGGAATGTCAGACGTGCAGAAGAATCATCTGTTTCCTGTGGTCTTGTCCAGGTGTCTTTACAGGGATTTGTATCTGCGGCTCATCTTAGTTGTCACGTCTCCGCTGTGTTTCTGGGCCATAGAGGTCCTTTCTAGGTGTTGATCCACCATCTTCTCTGATACGACTGGATCCGGGTGACTGAAGCGGATACAGACTGGATCTGGGTGGCTACGGTGACCTCGGAATAAGGATTTCTTTAAAAGACTTTTTTTTTCATATAAGATTTTATCCAACTTTTCAGATAGTAGAGGCATGAGAAAGAGATTGCCATGATTGATTGGGCTTTTGGTTATTGGTGGACCGAGAGGGATTTTTTGAGTTTTAGTGGACCGAGAGGGATTTTTTGAGTTTTACTCCTCCCTTTTGGAGTGGGGGGGGGGGGGTGCTGACGAAACACATGTGGGCAGGCATTGTCACCCTTGATGACCCTTGGCGAGCGTAGTAGTTTAACAGAGGCAGCGCACAGGCCCGAGGGTTTGGAGACACAGCTCGAGTTTCTCTTCATTGTCGCATAAATCTTTCGCCTTCTAAAGATTTCGTGGAGGGGAACTTTTTGCGAGTGACCTGTATTTTTGGGTGCTCTGCTCACAGCGAGCTACATCGAAATGTCAAGAGCAGAATCAGTTTGACCGTCCAGCAGCATGCTGCGAGGGGCTTGCCACTGGTCATGCTCTGAATAGGCACTCTCTGCGTTTGACCACTTCGTGTTTATTTAGCCGGATGGGAAGGCAGCGCTTTCTTGTACGTGACGGGATGCAAATTCTTGAAGGCTCTCTTTAAGTGACGTCCAAACAAGATCTCATCTGCTCCTCTGCTGCCTATCGGCGACTCGTGCACTTCGAGCCTTTCTTAATTGTCGCATAAATCTTTCGCTTTTACTAAAGATTTCCGTGGAGGGGAACTTTTGCGAGTGACCTGTATTTTTGGGTGCTCTGCTCACAGCAGAGCTACATCGAAATGTCAAGAGCAGAATCAGTTTGACCGTCCGGCAGCATGCTGCGAGAGGGCTTGCCACTGGTCATCGTCTGAATAGGCACTCTCTGCGTTTGACCACTTCGTGTTTATTTAGCCGGATGGGAAGGCAGCGCTTTCTTGTACGTGACGGGATGCAAATTCTTGAAGGCTCTCTTTAGTGACGGGTCCAAACAAAGATCTCATCTGCTCCTCTAGCCCTATCGGCGACTCGTGCACTTCGAGCCTTCTTAGTGACGGCGCAAGTTGCTGACTGCTGACTGCGTTGGTGGTATAGTGGTGAGCATAGCTGCCTTCCAAGCAGTTGGAGAGAGCAGTGCGCATGTCCTTTGGCTCGGGCTGACGTCGAAGCAGAACTCCCTCTGTGACCTGTGCCGTCCACCCAAAACTTTGGATGGAAATAATTTCGGATGGACCCATCATTAGCTGAAGTCGCTAACACTTGCAACACTACCGGTAGCAGGGGTCATTGTTTGGACTCTTTTTTTTTTCTTTTTTTAATTGCGCCTTTAAACAAAAAGTATTGTGTCAATGCAACTGAACAACATTTATTAGGAACACAGTGCGTCAAAAAGCTACTGACTTCCGCCTGCGTTGGTGGTATAGTGGTGAGCATAGCTGCCTTCCAAGCAGTTGACCCGGGTTCGATTCCCGGCCAGCGCATGTCCTTTGGCTCGGGCTGACGTCGAAGCAGAACTCCTTCTGTGACCTGCGACTCCAACCAAACATTTTGGATGGATCATTCGGAAGACGAAAAGAACCAGCTCTCCCCCGTCGGGGAATCGAACCCGGTCTTCCCGCGTGACAGGCGGAGATACTGTCCACTATCTACTAACGAGGAGCCATGCATGCTGTCGTTTCCTCCCCTTACTGACGGGCACTGCACTGACATACCTAAACAATGCATGGCTTCTTCTGACGCAGACCCAGCCCCTAGGCACCGTAAAATTTCTGATGGACCCATCATTAGCTGAAGTCGCATAACACTTGGAACACTACCCGTAGCAGGGGTCATTGTTTTGGACTCTTTTTTTTTTTTTTTTTTTTTTTTAAATTGCGCTTTAAACAAAAAGTATTGTCGTCAATGCAACTGAACAACATTTATTAGGAACACAGTGCGTCAAAAAGCAAATGACAGTTAAAGGCATTTCGTTATTTGAACTCTTTGATGACATCAATTCAGCTAAGTTCAGTTTAAATAGTATCTGTGCAATAATTTGCAAGTCAAGTCAACGATATCGCTGGTACATGAAGTGTCCCCAGCTCCGCCTGCCAGAGCGACAGAGGGAAGAAACCAAAACTCGATCGGTGAAAGGATGGAGAAAAAACCGGTGAGAAACCAGGCTCAATCGGGGAGACAGTTCTCCCCTTGTCAAGACCGAAACCAGGTAGATCAGCTCCAGGCTGCAGGAATGTCAGACTGTGCAGAAGAATCATCTGTTTCCTGTGGTCTTGTCCAGGTGGTCTTTACAGGGGGATTTGTATCTGCGGCTCATCTAGTTGTCACGGTCTCCGCTGTGTTTCTGGGCCATAGAGGTCCTTTTCTAGGTGTTGATCCACCATCTTCTCTGGATACGGACTGGATCCGGGTGACTGAAGCGGATACAGACTGGATCTGGTGGCTACGGTGACTCGAATAAGGGATTTCTTTAAAAGACTTTTTTTTCATATAAGATTTTATCCAACTTTTCAGATAGAGGCATGAGAAAGAGATTGCCTTGATTGGGCTTTTGGTTATTGGTGGACGAGAGGACTTTTTTGAGTTTTACTCCTCCCTTTTGGAGTAGGGGGGGGGGGTGCTGACGAAACACATGTGGGCAGGCATTGTCACCCTTGATGACCCTTGGCGAGCGTAGTAGTTTAACAGAGGCAGCGCACAGGCCCGAGGGTTTGGAGACACAGCTCGAGTTTTCTCTTCATTGTCGCATAAATCTTTCGCCTTTTACTAAAGATTTCCGTGGAGGGGAACTTTTGCGAGTGACTCTGTATTTTTGGGTGCTCTGCTCACGCAGAGCTACATCGAAATGTCTAAGAGCAGAATCAGTTTGACCGTCCGGCAGCAATGCTGCGAGAGGGCTTGCCACTGGTCATCGTCTGAATAGGCACTCTCTGCGTTTGACCACTTCGTGTTTATTTAGCCGGATGGGAAGGCAGCGCTTTCTTGTACGTGACGGGATGCAAATTCTTGAAGGCTCTCTTTAGTGACGGGTCCAAACAAAGATCTCATCTGCTCCTCTAGCCCTATCGGCGACTCGTGCACTTCGAGCCTTCTTAGTGACGGCGCAAGTTGCTGACTGCTGACTGCGTTGGTGGTATAGTGGTGAGCATAGCTGCCTTCCAAGCAGTTGACCCGGATTCGATTCCCGGCCAACGCATGTCCTTTGGCTCGGGCTGACGTCGAAGCAGAACTCCCTCTGTGACCTGTGCCTCCACCCAAACTTTTGGATGGAATAATTTCGGATGGACCCATCATTAGCTGAAGTCGCATAAACACTTGCAACACTACCCGTAGCAGGGGTCATTGTTTGGACTTCTTTTTTTTTTTTTTTTTAATTGCGCTTTAAACAAAAAGTATTGTGTCAATGCAACTGAACAACATTTATTAGGAACACAGTGCGTCAAAAGCAAAATGACAGTTAAAGGCATTTCGTTATTGAACTCTTTGATGACATCATTCAGCTAAGTTCAGTTTAAATAGTATCTGTGCAATAATTTGCAATCAAGTCAACGATATCGCTGTACATGAAGTGTCCCCAGCTCCGCCTGCCAGAAGCGACAGAGGCAAGAACCAAAACTCGATCGGTGAAGGATGGAGAAAAAACCCGGTGAGAAACCAGGCTCATCGGGGAGACAGTTCTCCCCTTGTCAGACGAAACAGGTAGATCAGCTCCAGGCTGCAGGAATGTCAGACTGTGCAGAAGAATCATCTGTTTCCTGTGGTCTTGTCCAGGTGGTCTTTACAGGGGATTTGTATCTGCGGCTCATCTAGTTGTCACGGTCTCCGCTGTGTTTCTGGGCCATAGAGGTCCTTTCTAGGTGTTGATCCACCATCTTCTCTGGATACGGACTGGATCCGGGTGACTGAAGCGGATACAGACTGGATCTGGTGGCTACGGTGACCTCGGAATAAGGGATTTCTTTAAAGACTTTTTTTTCATATAAGATTTTATCCAACTTTTCAGATAGAGGCATGAGAAAGATTGGGGCTTGCCACTGGTCATCGTCTGAATAGGCACTCTCTGCGTTTGACCACTTCGTGTTTATTTAGCCGGATGGGAAGGGCAGCGCTTTCTTGTAGGGTGACGGGATGCAAATTCTTGAAGGCTCTCTTTAGTGACGGTCAAATCTGCTCCTCTAGCCCTATCGGCGACTCGTGCACTTCGAGCTTCTTAGTGACGGCGCAAGTTGCCTGACTGCTGACTGCGTTGGTGGTATAGTGGTGAGCATAGCTGCCTTCCAAGCAGTTGACCGGATTCGATTCCCGGCCAACGCATGTCCTTTGGCTCGGGCTGACGTCGAAGCAGAACTCCCTCTGTGACCTGTGCCTCCACCCAAAACTTTTGGATGGAATAATTTCGGATGGACCCATCATTAGCTGAAGTCGCATAACACTTGCACACTACCCGTAGCAGGGGTCATTGTTTGGACTCTTTTTTTTTTTTTTTTTTTTTTTTTATTTTTTTTTTAATTGCGCTTTAAACAAAAAGTATTGTGTCAATGCAACTGAACAACATTTATTAGGAACACAGTGCGTCAAAAAGCAAAATGACAGTTAAAGGCATTTCGTTATTGAACTCTTTGATGACATCATTCAGCTAAGTTCAGTTTAAATAGTATCTGTGCAATAATTTGCCAATCAAGTCAACGATATCGCTGTACATGAAGTGTCCCCAGCTCCGCCTGCCAGAAGCGACAGAGGAAGAAACCAAAACTCGATCGGTGAAAGGATGGAGAAAAACCCGGTGAGAAACCAGGCTCAGTCGGGGAGACAGTTCTCCCCTTGTCAGACGAAACCAGTAGATCAGCTCCAGGCTGCAGGAATGTCAGACTGTGCAGAAGAATCATCTGTTTCCTGTGGTCTTGTCCAGGTGGTCTTTACAGGGGATTTTGTATCTGCGGCTCAATCTAGTGTCACGGTCTCCGCTGTGTTCTGGGGCCATAGAGGTCCTTTCTAGGTGTTGATCCACCATCTTCTCTGGATACAGACTGGATCCGGGTGACTGAAGCGGATACAGACTGGATCTGGTGGCTACGGTGACCTCGGAATAAGGGATTTCTTTAAAAGACTTTTTTTTTCATATAAGATTTTATCCAACTTTTCAGATAGAGGCATGAGAAAGAGATTGCCTTGATTGGGCTTTTGGTTATTGGTGGACCGAGAGGACTTTTTTGAGTTTTTACTCCTCCCTTTTGGAGTGGGGGGGGGGGGGGGTGCTGACGAAACACATGTGGGCAGGCATTGTCACCCTTGATGACCCTTGGCGAGCGTAGTAGTTTAACAGAGGCAGCGCACAGGCCCGAGGGTTTGGAGACACAGCTCGAGTTTCTCTTCATTGTCGCATAAATCTTTCGCCTTTTACTAAAGATTTCCGTGGAGGGGAACTTTTGCGAGTGACCTGTATTTTTGGGTGCTCTGCTCACAGCGAGCTACATCGAAATGTCAAGAGCAGAATCAGTTTGACCGTCCAGCAGCATGCTGCGAGAGGGTTGCCACTGGTCATCGTCTGAATAGGCACTCTCTGCGTTTGACCACTTTCGTGTTTATTTAGCCGGATGGGAAGGCAGCGCTTTCTTGTACGTGACGGGATGCAAATTCTTGAAGGCTCTCTTTAGTGACGGGTCCAAACAAAGATCTCATCTGCTCCTCTAGCCCTATCGGCGACTCGTGCACTTCGAGCCTTCTTAGTGACGGCGCAAGTTGCTGACTGCTGACTGCGTTGGTGGTATAGTGGTGAGCAATAGCTGCCTTCCAAGCAGTTGACCCGGATTCGATTCCCGGCCAACGCATGTCCTTTGGCTCGGGCTGACGTCGAAGCAGAACTCCCTCTGTGACCTGTGCCTCCACCCAAAACTTTTGGATGGAATAATTTCGGATGGACCCATCATTAGCTGAAGTCGCATAACACTTGCAACACTACCCGTAGCAGGGGTCATTGTTTGGACTCTTTTTTTTTTTATTATTATTTTTTTAATTGCGCTTTAAACAAAAAGTATTGTGTCAATGCAACTGAACAACATTTATTAGGAACACAGTGCGTCAAAAAGCAAAATGACAGTTAAAGGCATTTCGTTATTGAACTCTTTGATGACATCATTCAGCTAAGTTCAGTTTAAATAGTATCTGTGCAATAATTTGCAATCAAGTCAACGATATCGCTGTACATGAAGTGTCCCCAGCTCCGCCTGCCAGAAGCGACAGAGGCAAGAAACCAAAACTCGATCGGTGAAAGGATGGAGAAAAAACCCGGTGAGAAACCAGGCTCAGTCGGGGAGACAGTTCTCCACTTGTCAGACGAAACAGGTAGATTAGCTCCAGGCTGCAGGAATGTCAGACTGTGCAGAAGAATCATCTGTTTCCTGTGGTCTTGTCCAGGTGGTCTTTACAGGGGATTTGTATCTGCGGCTCATCTAGTTGTCACGGTCTCCGCTGTGTTTCTGGGCCATAGAGGTCCTTTCTAGGTGTTGATCCACCATCTTCTCTGGATACGGACTGGATCCGGGTGACTGAAGCGGATACAGACTGGATCTGGTGGCTACGGTGACCTCGGAATAAGGGATTTCTTTAAAAGACTTTTTTTTTCATATAAGATTTTATCCAACTTTTCAGATAGAGACATGAGAAAGAGATTGCCTTGATTGGGCTTTTGGTTATTATAGGCACTCTCTGCGTTTGACCACTTCGTGTTTATTTAGCCGGATGGGAAGGCAGCGCTTTCTTGTACGTGACGGGATGCAAATTCTTGAAGGCTCTCTTTAGTGACGGGTCCAAACAAAGATCTCATCTGCTCCTCTAGCCCTATCGGCGACTCGTGCACTTCGAGCCTTCTTAGTGACGGCGCAAGTTGCTGACTGCTGACTGCGTTGGTGGTATAGTGGTGAGCATAGCTGCCTTCCAAGCAGTTGACCCGGATTCGATTCCCGGCCAACGCATGTCCTTTGGCTCGGGCTGACGTCGAAGCAGAACTCCCTCTGTGACCTGTGCCTCCACCCAAAACTTTTGGATGGAATAATTTCGGATGGACCCATCATTAGCTGAAGTCGCATAACACTTGCAACACTACCCGTAGCAGGGGTCATTGTTTGGACTCTTTTTTTTTTTTTTTTATTATTTTTTTAATTGCGCTTTAAACAAAAAGTATTGTGTCAATGCAACTGAACAACATTTATTAGGAACACAGTGCGTCAAAAAGCAAAATGACAGTTAAAGGCATTTCGTTATTGAACTCTTTGATGACATCATTCAGCTAAGTTCAGTTTAAATAGTATCTGTGCAATAATTTGCAATCAAGTCAACGATATCGCTGTACATGAAGTGTCCCCAGCTCCGCCTGCCAGAAGCGACAGAGGCAAGAAACCAAAACTCGATCGGTGAAAGGATGGAGAAAAAACCCGGTGAGAAACCAGGCTCAGTCGGGGAGACAGTTCTCCCCTTGTCAGACGAAACAGGTAGATTAGCTCCAGGCTGCAGGAATGTCAGACTGTGCAGAAGAATCATCTGTTTCCTGTGGTCTTGTCCAGGTGGTCTTTACAGGGGATTTGTATCTGCGGCTCATCTAGTTGTCACGGTCTCCGCTGTGTTTCTGGGCCATAGAGGTCCTTTCTAGGTGTTGATCCACCATCTTCTCTGGATACGGACTGGATCCGGGTGACTGAAGCGGATACAGACTGGATCTGGTGGCTACGGTGACCTCGGAATAAGGGATTTCTTTAAAAGACTTTTTTTTTCATATAAGATTTTATCCAACTTTTCAGATAGAGGCATGAGAAAGAGATTGCCTTGATTGGGCTTTTGGTTATTATAGGCACTCTCTGCGTTTGACCACTTCGTGTTTATTTAGCCGGATGGGAAGGCAGCGCTTTCTTGTACGTGACGGGATGCAAATTCTTGAAGGCTCTCTTTAGTGACGGGTCCAAACAAAGATCTCATCTGCTCCTCTAGCCCTATCGGCGACTCGTGCACTTCGAGCCTTCTTAGTGACGGCGCAAGTTGCTGACTGCTGACTGCGTTGGTGGTATAGTGGTGAGCATAGCTGCCTTCCAAGCAGTTGACCCGGATTCGATTCCCGGCCAACGCATGTCCTTTGGCTCGGGCTGACGTCGAAGCAGAACTCCCTCTGTGACCTGTGCCTCCACCCAAAACTTTTGGATGGAATAATTTCGGATGGACCCATCATTAGCTGAAGTCGCATAACACTTGCAACACTACCCGTAGCAGGGGTCATTGTTTGGACTCTTTTTTTTTTATTATTATTTTTTTAATTGCGCTTTAAACAAAAAGTATTGTGTCAATGCAACTGAACAACATTTATTAGGAACACAGTGCGTCAAAAAGCAAAATGACAGTTAAAGGCATTTCGTTATTGAACTCTTTGATGACATCATTCAGCTAAGTTCAGTTTAAATAGTATCTGTGCAATAATTTGCAATCAAGTCAACGATATCGCTGTACATGAAGTGTCCCAGCTCCGCCTGCCAGAAGCGACAGAGGCAAGAAACCAAAACTCGATCGGTGAAAGGATGGAGAAAAAACCCGGTGAGAAACCAGGCTCAGTCGGGGAGACAGTTCTCCACTTGTCAGACGAAACAGGTAGATTAGCTCCAGGCTGCAGGAATGTCAGACTGTGCAGAAGAATCATCTGTTTCCTGTGGTCTTGTCCAGGTGGTCTTTACAGGGGATTTGTATCTGCGGCTCATCTAGTTGTCACGGTCTCCGCTGTGTTTCTGGGCCATAGAGGTCCTTTCTAGGTGTTGATCCACCATCTTCTCTGGATACGGACTGGATCCGGGTGACTGAAGCGGATACAGACTGGATCTGGTGGCTACGGTGACCTCGGAATAAGGGATTTCTTTAAAAGACTTTTTTTTTCATATAAGATTTTATCCAACTTTTCAGATAGAGGACATGAGAAAGAGATTGCCTTGATTGGGCTTTTGGTTATTATAGGCACTCTCTGCGTTTGACCACTTCGTGTTTATTTAGCCGGATGGGAAGGCAGCGCTTTCTTGTACGTGACGGGATGCAAATTCTTGAAGGCTCTCTTTAGTGACGGGTCCAAACAAAGATCTCATCTGCTCCTCTAGCCCTATCGGCGACTCGTGCACTTCGAGCCTTCTTAGTGACGGCGCAAGTTGCTGACTGCTGACTGCGTTGGTGGTATAGTGGTGAGCATAGCTGCCTTCCAAGCAGTTGACCCGGATTCGATTCCCGGCCAACGCATGTCCTTTGGCTCGGGCTGACGTCGAAGCAGAACTCCCTCTGTGACCTGTGCCTCCACCCAAAACTTTTGGATGGAATAATTTCGGATGGACCCATCATTAGCTGAAGTCGCATAACACTTGCAACACTACCCGTAGCAGGGGTCATTGTTTGGACTCTTTTTTTTTTTTTTATTATTTTTTTAATTGCGCTTTAAACAAAAAGTATTGTGTCAATGCAACTGAACAACATTTATTAGGAACACAGTGCGTCAAAAAGCAAAATGACAGTTAAAGGCATTTCGTTATTGAACTCTTTGATGACATCATTCAGCTAAGTTCAGTTTAAATAGTATCTGTGCAATAATTTGCAATCAAGTCAACGATATCGCTGTACATGAAGTGTCCCCAGCTCCGCCTGCCAGAAGCGACAGAGGCAAGAAACCAAAACTCGATCGGTGAAAGGATGGAGAAAAAACCCGGTGAGAAACCAGGCTCAGTCGGGGAGACAGTTCTCCCCTTGTCAGACGAAACAGGTAGATTAGCTCCAGGCTGCAGGAATGTCAGACTGTGCAGAAGAATCATCTGTTTCCTGTGGTCTTGTCCAGGTGGTCTTTACAGGGGATTTGTATCTGCGGCTCATCTAGTTGTCACGGTCTCCGCTGTGTTTCTGGGCCATAGAGGTCCTTTCTAGGTGTTGATCCACCATCTTCTCTGGATACGGACTGGATCCGGGTGACTGAAGCGGATAC
The DNA here is from genome assembly GCF_003368295.1 of Carassius auratus. Classification (NCBI taxonomy): domain Eukaryota; kingdom Metazoa; phylum Chordata; class Actinopteri; order Cypriniformes; family Cyprinidae; genus Carassius; species Carassius auratus. The sequence goes on from NW_020526728.1 coordinate 61,199, forward strand.
AGACTGGATCTGGTGGCTACGGTGACCTCGGAATAAGGGATTTCTTTAAAAGACTTTTTTTTTCATATAAGATTTTATCCAACTTTTCAGATAGAGGCATGAGAAAGAGATTGCCTTGATTGGGCTTTTGGTTATTATAGGCACTCTCTGCGTTTGACCACTTCGTGTTTATTTAGCCGGATGGGAAGGCAGCGCTTTCTTGTACGTGACGGGATGCAAATTCTTGAAGGCTCTCTTTAGTGACGGGTCCAAACAAAGATCTCATCTGCTCCTCTAGCCCTATCGGCGACTCGTGCACTTCGAGCCTTCTTAGTGACGGCGCAAGTTGCTGACTGCTGACTGCGTTGGTGGTATAGTGGTGAGCATAGCTGCCTTCCAAGCAGTTGGAGAGAGCAGTGCGCATGTCCTTTGGCTCGGGCTGACGTCGAAGCAGAACTCCCTCTGTGACCTGTGCCTCCACCCAAAACTTTTGGATGGAATAATTTCGGATGGACCCATCATTAGCTGAAGTCGCATAACACTTGCAACACTACCGGTAGCAGGGGTCATTGTTTGGACTCTTTTTTTTTTTTTTTTTTTAATTGCGCTTTAAACAAAAAGTATTGTGTCAATGCAACTGAACAACATTTATTAGGAACACAGTGCGTCAAAAAGCTACTGACTTCCGCCTGCGTTGGTGGTATAGTGGTGAGCATAGCTGCCTTCCAAGCAGTTGACCCGGGTTCGATTCCCGGCCAACGCATGTCCTTTGGCTCGGGCTGACGTCGAAGCAGAACTCCTTCTGTGACCTGCGACTCCAACCAAACATTTTGGATGGATCATTCGGAAGACGAAAAGAACCAGCTCTCCCCGTCGGGGAATCGAACCCCGGTCTTCCGCGTGACAGGCGGAGATACTGTCCACTATACTAACGAGGAGCCATGCATGCTGTCGTTTCTCCCGTTACTGACGGCACTGCACTGACATACCTAAACAATGCATGGCTTCTTCTGACGCAGACCCAGCCCTGGCACCGTAAAATTTCTGATGGACCCATCATTAGCTGAAGTCGCATAACACTTGGAACACTACCCGTAGCAGGGGTCATTGTTTGGACTCTTTTTTTTTTTTTTTTTTTTTTTTAATTGCGCTTTAAACAAAAAGTATTGTGTCAATGCAACTGAACAACATTTATTAGGAACACAGTGCGTCAAAAAGCAAAATGACAGTTAAAGGCATTTCGTTATTGAACTCTTTGATGACATCATTCAGCTAAGTTCAGTTTAAATAGTATCTGTGCAATAATTTGCAATCAAGTCAACGATATCGCTGTACATGAAGTGTCCCCAGCTCCGCCTGCCAGAAGCGACAGAGGGAAGAAACCAAAACTCGATCGGTGAAAGGATGGAGAAAAAACCCGGTGAGAAACCAGGCTCAGTCGGGGAGACAGTTCTCCCCTTGTCAGACGAAACAGGTAGATTAGCTCCAGGCTGCAGGAATGTCAGACTGTGCAGAAGAATCATCTGTTTCCTGTGGTCTTGTCCAGGTGGTCTTTACAGGGGATTTGTATCTGCGGCTCATCTAGTTGTCACGGTCTCCGCTGTGTTTCTGGGCCATAGAGGTCCTTTCTAGGTGTTGATCCACCATCTTCTCTGGATACGGACTGGATCCGGGTGACTGAAGCGGATACAGACTGGATCTGGTGGCTACGGTGACCTCCGAATAAGGGATTTCTTTAAAAGACTTTTTTTTTCATATAAGATTTTATCCAACTTTTCAGATAGAGGCATGAGAAAGAGATTGCCTTGATTGGGCTTTTGGTTATTGGTGGACCGAGAGGACTTTTTTGAGTTTTACTCCTCCCTTTTGGAGTAGGGGGGGGGGGTGCTGACGAAACACATGTGGGCAGGCATTGTCACCCTTGATGACCCTTGGCGAGCGTAGTAGTTTAACAGAGGCAGCGCACAGGCCCGAGGGTTTGGAGACACAGCTCGAGTTTCTCTTCATTGTCGCATAAATCTTTCGCCTTTTACTAAAGATTTCCGTGGAGGGGAACTTTTGCGAGTGACCTGTATTTTTGGGTGCTCTGCTCACAGCAGAGCTACATCGAAATGTCAAGAGCAGAATCAGTTTGACCGTCCGGCAGCATGCTGCGAGAGGGCTTGCCACTGGTCATCGTCTGAATAGGCACTCTCTGCGTTTGACCACTTCGTGTTTATTTAGCCGGATGGGAAGGCAGCGCTTTCTTGTACGTGACGGGATGCAAATTCTTGAAGGCTCTCTTTAGTGACGGGTCCAAACAAAGATCTCATCTGCTCCTCTAGCCCTATCGGCGACTCGTGCACTTCGAGCCTTCTTAGTGACGGCGCAAGTTGCTAAATGCTGACTGCGTTGGTGGTATAGAGGTGAGCATAGCTGCCTTCCAAGCAGTTGACCCGGATTCGATTCCCGGCCAACGCATGTCCTTTGGCTCGGGCTGACGTCGAAGCAGAACTCCCTCTGTGACCTGTGCCTCCACCCAAAACTTTTGGATGGAATAATTTCGGATGGACCCATCATTAGCTGAAGTCGCATAACACTTGCAACACTACCCGTAGCAGGGGTCATTGTTTGGACTCTTTTTTTTTTTTTTTTTTTTTTAATTGCGCTTTAAACAAAAAGTATTGTGTCAATGCAACTGAACAACATTTATTAGGAACACAGTGCGTCAAAAAGCAAAATGACAGTTAAAGGCATTTCGTTATTGAACTCTTTGATGACATCATTCAGCTAAGTTCAGTTTAAATAGTATCTGTGCAATAATTTGCAATCAAGTCAACGATATCGCTGTACATGAAGTGTCCCCAGCTCCGCCTGCCAGAAGCGACAGAGGCAAGAAACCAAAACTCGATCGGTGAAAGGATGGAGAAAAAACCCGGTGAGAAACCAGGCTCAGTCGGGGAGACAGTTCTCCCCTTGTCAGACGAAACAGGTAGATTAGCTCCAGGCTGCAGGAATGTCAGACTGTGCAGAAGAATCATCTGTTTCCTGTGGTCTTGTCCAGGTGGTCTTTACAGGGGATTTGTATCTGCGGCTCATCTAGTTGTCACGGTCTCCGCTGTGTTTCTGGGCCATAGAGGTCCTTTCTAGGTGTTGATCCACCATCTTCTCTGGATACGGACTGGATCCGGGTGACTGAAGCGGATACAGACTGGATCTGGTGGCTACGGTGACCTCGGAATAAGGGATTTCTTTAAAAGACTTTTTTTTTCATATAAGATTTTATCCAACTTTTCAGATAGAGGCATGAGAAAGAGATTGCCTTGATTGGGCTTTTGGTTATTGGTGGACCGAGAGGGATTTTTTGAGTTTTACTCCTCCCTTTTGGAGTGGGGGGGGGGGGGTGCTGACGAAACACATGTGGGCAGGCATTGTCACCCTTGATGACCCTTGGCGAGCGTAGTAGTTTAACAGAGGCAGCGCACAGGCCCGAGGGTTTGGAGACACAGCTCGAGTTTCTCTTCATTGTCGCATAAATCTTTCGCCTTTTACTAAAGATTTCCGTGGAGGGGAACTTTTGCGAGTGACCTGTATTTTTGGGTGCTCTGCTCACAGCAGAGCTACATCGAAATGTCAAGAGCAGAATCAGTTTGACCGTCCGGCAGCATGCTGCGAGAGGGCTTGCCACTGGTCATCGTCTGAATAGGCACTCTCTGCGTTTGACCACTTCGTGTTTATTTAGCCGGATGGGAAGGCAGCGCTTTCTTGTACGTGACGGGATGCAAATTCTTGAAGGCTCTCTTTAGTGACGGGTCCAAACAAAGATCTCATCTGCTCCTCTAGCCCTATCGGCGACTCGTGCACTTCGAGCCTTCTTAGTGACGGCGCAAGTTGCTGACTGCTGACTGCGTTGGTGGTATAGTGGTGAGCATAGCTGCCTTCCAAGCAGTTGACCCGGATTCGATTCCCGGCCAACGCATGTCCTTTGGCTCGGGCTGACGTCGAAGCAGAACTCCCTCTGTGACCTGTGCCTCCACCCAAAACTTTTGGATGGAATAATTTCGGATGGACCCATCATTAGCTGAAGTCGCATAACACTTGCAACACTACCCGTAGCAGGGGTCATTGTTTGGACTCTTTTTTTTTTTTTTTTTTTTTTTTTTAATTGCGCTTTAAACAAAAAGTATTGTGTCAATGCAACTGAACAACATTTATTAGGAACACAGTGCGTCAAAAAGCAAAATGACAGTTAAAGGCATTTCGTTATTGAACTCTTTGATGACATCATTCAGCTAAGTTCAGTTTAAATAGTATCTGTGCAATAATTTGCAATCAAGTCAACGATATCGCTGTACATGAAGTGTCCCCAGCTCCGCCTGCCAGAAGCGACAGAGGCAAGAAACCAAAACTCGATCGGTGAAAGGATGGAGAAAAAACCCGGTGAGAAACCAGGCTCAGTCGGGGAGACAGTTCTCCCCTTGTCAGACGAAACAGGTAGATTAGCTCCAGGCTGCAGGAATGTCAGACTGTGCAGAAGAATCATCTGTTTCCTGTGGTCTTGTCCAGGTGGTCTTTACAGGGGATTTGTATCTGCGGCTCATCTAGTTGTCACGGTCTCCGCTGTGTTTCTGGGCCATAGAGGTCCTTTCTAGGTGTTGATCCACCATCTTCTCTGGATACGGACTGGATCCGGGTGACTGAAGCGGATACAGACTGGATCTGGTGGCTACGGTGACCTCGGAATAAGGGATTTCTTTAAAAGACTTTTTTTTTCATATAAGATTTTATCCAACTTTTCAGATAGAGACATGAGAAAGAGATTGCCTTGATTGGGCTTTTGGTTATTATAGGCACTCTCTGCGTTTGACCACTTCGTGTTTATTTAGCCGGATGGGAAGGCAGCGCTTTCTTGTACGTGACGGGATGCAAATTCTTGAAGGCTCTCTTTAGTGACGGGTCCAAACAAAGATCTCATCTGCTCCTCTAGCCCTATCGGCGACTCGTGCACTTCGAGCCTTCTTAGTGACGGCGCAAGTTGCTGACTGCTGACTGCGTTGGTGGTATAGTGGTGAGCATAGCTGCCTTCCAAGCAGTTGGAGAGAGCAGTGCGCATGTCCTTTGGCTCGGGCTGACGTCGAAGCAGAACTCCCTCTGTGACCTGTGCCTCCACCCAAAACTTTTGGATGGAATAATTTCGGATGGACCCATCATTAGCTGAAGTCGCATAACACTTGCAACACTACCGGTAGCAGGGGTCATTGTTTGGACTCTTTTTTTTTTTTTTTTTTTTTTTAATTGCGCTTTAAACAAAAAGTATTGTGTCAATGCAACTGAACAACATTTATTAGGAACACAGTGCGTCAAAAAGCTACTGACTTCCGCCTGCGTTGGTGGTATAGTGGTGAGCATAGCTGCCTTCCAAGCAGTTGACCCGGGTTCGATTCCCGGCCAACGCATGTCCTTTGGCTCGGGCTGACGTCGAAGCAGAACTCCTTCTGTGACCTGCGACTCCAACCAAACATTTTGGATGGATCATTCGGAAGACGAAAAGAACCAGCTCTCCCCGTCGGGGAATCGAACCCCGGTCTTCCGCGTGACAGGCGGAGATACTGTCCACTATACTAACGAGGAGCCATGCATGCTGTCGTTTCTCCCGTTACTGACGGCACTGCACTGACATACCTAAACAATGCATGGCTTCTTCTGACGCAGACCCAGCCCTAGCACCGTAAAATTTCTGATGGACCCATCATTAGCTGAAGTCGCATAACACTTGGAACACTACCCGTAGCAGGGGTCATTGTTTGGACTCTTTTTTTTTTTTTTTTTTTTTTTAATTGCGCTTTAAACAAAAGTATTGTGTCAATGCAACTGAACAACATTTATTAGGAACACAGTGCGTCAAAAAGCAAAATGACAGTTAAAGGCATTTCGTTATTGAACTCTTTGATGACATCATTCAGCTAAGTTCAGTTTAAATAGTATCTGTGCAATAATTTGCAATCAAGTCAACGATATCGCTGTACATGAAGTGTCCCCAGCTCCGCCTGCCAGAAGCGACAGAGGGAAGAAACCAAAACTCGATCGGTGAAAGGATGGAGAAAAAACCCGGTGAGAAACCAGGCTCAGTCGGGGAGACAGTTCTCCCCTTGTCAGACGAAACCAGGTAGATCAGCTCCAGGCTGCAGGAATGTCAGACTGTGCAGAAGAATCATCTGTTTCCTGTGGTCTTGTCCAGGTGGTCTTTACAAGGGATTTGTATCTGCGGCTCATCTAGTTGTCACGGTCTCCGCTGTGTTTCTGGGCCATAGAGGTCCTTTCTAGGTGTTGATCCACCATCTTCTCTGGATACGGACTGGATCCGGGTGACTGAAGCGGATACAGACTGGATCTGGTGGCTACGGTGACCTCGGAATAAGGGATTTCTTTAAAAGACTTTTTTTTTCATATAAGATTTTATCCAACTTTTCAGATAGAGGCATGAGAAAGAGATTGCCTTGATTGGGCTTTTGGTTATTGGTGGACCGAGAGGACTTTTTTGAGTTTTACTCCTCCCTTTTGGAGTGGGGGGGGGGGGGTGCTGACGAAACACATGTGGGCAGGCATTGTCACCCTTGATGACCCTTGGCGAGCGTAGTAGTTTAACAGAGGCAGCGCACAGGCCCGAGGGTTTGGAGACACAGCTCGAGTTTCTCTTCATTGTCGCATAAATCTTTCGCCTTTTACTAAAGATTTCCGTGGAGGGGAACTTTTGCGAGTGACCTGTATTTTTGGTGCTCTGCTCACAGCAGAGCTACATCGAAATGTCAAGAGCAGAATCAGTTTGACCGTCCGGCAGCATGCTGCGAGAGGGCTTGCCACTGGTCATCGTCTGAATAGGCACTCTCTGCGTTTGACCACTTCGTGTTTATTTAGCCGGATGGGAAGGCAGCGCTTTCTTGTACGTGACGGGATGCAAATTCTTGAAGGCTCTCTTTAGTGACGGGTCCAAACAAAGATCTCATCTGCTCCTCTAGCCCTATCGGCGACTCGTGCACTTCGAGCCTTCTTAGTGACGGCGCAAGTTGCTGACTGCTGACTGCGTTGGTGGTATAGTGGTGAGCATAGCTGCCTTCCAAGCAGTTGACCCGGATTCGATTCCCGGCCAACGCATGTCCTTTGGCTCGGGCTGACGTCGAAGCAGAACTCCCTCTGTGACCTGTGCCTCCACCCAAAACTTTTGGATGGAATAATTTCGGATGGACCCATCATTAGCTGAAGTCGCATAACACTTGCCAACACTACCCGTAGCAGGGGTCATTGTTTGGACTCTTTTTTTTTTTTTTTTTTTTTTAATTGCGCTTTAAACAAAAAGTATTGTGTCAATGCAACTGAACAACATTTATTAGGAACACAGTGCCGTCAAAAAGCTAAATGACAGTTCCGCCTGCGTTGGTGGTAATAGTGGTGACATAGCTGCCTTTCCAAGCAGTTGACCCGGGTTCGATTCCGGCTACGCATGTCCTTTGGCTCGGCTGAACGTCGAAGCAGAACTCCTTCTGTGACCTTGCGGACTCAACCAAACATTTTGGATGGATCATTCGAAGACGAAAAGAACCAGCTCCTCCGTCGGGGAATCGAACCCCCGGTCTTCGCGCGTGAAAGGCGGAGGATACTGTCCATATCTAACGAGGAGCCATGCATGCTGACGTTTCTCCCCTTACTGACGGCACTGCACTGACATACCTAAACAATGCATGGCTTCTTCTGACGCAGACCCAGCTAGCACCGTAAAATTTCTGATGGACCCATCATTAGCTGAAGTCGCATAACACTTGAACACTACCGTAGCAGGGGTCATTGTTTGGACTCTTTTTTTTTTTTTTTTTAATTGCGCTTTAAACAGAAGTATTGCGTCAATGCACTGAAAACATTAATTAGGAACACAGTGCGTCAAAAAGCAAAATGACAGTTTAAAGGCATTTCGTTCATTGAACTCTTTGATGACATCATTCAGCTAAGTTCAGTTTAAATAGTATCTGTGCAATAATTTGCAATCAAGTCAACGATATCGCTGTACATGAAGTGTCCCCCAGCTCGCCTGCCAGAAGCGACAGAGGCAAGAAACCAAAACTCGATCGGTGAAGGATGGGAGAAAAAACCCGGTGAGAAACCAGGCTCATCGGGGAGACAGTTCTCCCCTTGTCAGACGAAACAGGTAGATCAGCTCCAGGCTGCAGGAATGTCAGACTGTGCAGAAGAATCATCTGTTTCCTGTGGTCTGTCCAGGTGGTCTTTACAGGGGATTTGTAATCTGCGGCTCATCTAGTTGTCACGGTCTCCGCTGTGTTTCTGGGCCATAGAGGTCCTTTCTAGGTGTTGATCCACCATCTTCTCTGGATACGGACTGGATCCGGGTGACTGAAGCGGATACAGACTGGATCTGGTGGCTACGGTGACCTCGGAATAAGGGATTTCTTAAAAAGACTTTTTTTTTCATATAAGATTTTATCCAACTTTTCAGATAGAGGACATGAGAAAGAGATTGCCTTGATTGGGCTTTTGGTTATTATAGGCACTCTCTGCGTTTGACCACTTCGTGTTTATTTAGCCGGATGGGAAGGCAGCGCTTTCTTGTACGTGACGGGATGCAAATTCTTGAAGGCTCTCTTTAGTGACGGGTCCAAACAAAGATCTCATCTGCTCCTCTAGCCCTATCGGCGACTCGTGCACTTCGAGCCTTCTAGTGACGGCGCGATGACTGCTGACTGCGTTTGGTGGTATAGGTGGGTGAGCATAGCTTGCCTTCCAAGCAGTTGGAGAGAGCAGTTGCGGCATGTCCTTTGGCTCGGGCTGACGTCGAAGCAGAACTCCCTCTGTGACCTGTGCCTCCACCCAAAACTTTTGGATGGAATAATTTCTGGATTGGACCCATCATTAGCTGAAGTCGCATAACACTTGCAACACTACCGTAGCAGGGGTCATTGTTTGGACTCTTTTTTTTTTTTTTTTTTTTTTTTTTTTTAATGCGCTTTAAACAAAAAGTATTGTGTCAATGCACTGAACAACATTTATTAGGAACACAGTGCGTCAAAAAGCAAAATGACAGTTAAAGCATTTCGTTATTGAACTCTTTGATGACATCATTCAGCTAAGTTCAGTTTAAATAGTATCTGTGCAATAATTTGCAATCAAGTCAACGATATCGCTGTACATGAAGTGTCCCCAGCTCCGCCTGCCAGAAGCGACAGGAGGCAAGAAACCAAACTCGATCGGTGAAAGGATGGAGAAAAAACCCGGTGAGAAACCAGGCTCAGTCGGGGAGACAGTTCTCCCCTTGTCAGACGAAACAGGTAGATCAGCTCCAGGCTGCAGGAATGTCAGACTGTGCAGAAGAATCATCTGTTTCCTGTGGTCTTGTCCAGGTGGTCTTTACAGGGGATTTGTATCTGCGGCTCATCTAGTTGTCACGGTCTCCGCTGTGTTTCTGGGCCATAGAGGTCCTTTCTAGGTGTTGATCCACCATCTTCTCTGGATACGGACTGGATCCGGGTGACTGAAGCGGATACAGACTGGATCTGGTGGCTACGGTGACCTCGGAATAAGGGATTTCTTTAAAAGACTTTTTTTTCATATAAGATTTTATCCAACTTTTCAGATAGAGGCATGAGAAAGAGATTGCCTTGATTGGGCTTTTGGTTATTGGTGGACCGAGAGGACTTTTTGAGTTTTTACTCCTCCCTTTTGGAGTAGGGGGGGGGGGGTGCTGACGAAACACATGTGGGCAGGCATTGTCACCCTTGATGACCCTTGGCGAGCGTAGTAGTTTAACAGAGGCAGCGCACAGGCCCGAGGGTTTGGAGACACAGCTCGAGTTTCTCTTCATTGTCGCATAAATCTTTCGCCTTTTACTAAAGATTTCCGTGGAGGGGAACTTTTGCGAGTGACCTGTATTTTTGGGTGCTCTGCTCACAGCAGAGCTACATCGAAATGTCAAGAGCAGAATCAGTTTGACCGTCCGGCAGCATGCTGCGAGAGGGCTTGCCACTGGTCATCGTCTGAATAGGCACTCTCTGCGTTTGACCACTTCGTGTTTATTTAGCCGGATGGGAAGGCAGCGCTTTCTTGTACGTGACGGGATGCAAATTCTTGAAGGCTCTCTTTAGTGACGGGTCCAAACAAAGATCTCATCTGCTCCTCTAGCCCTATCGGCGACTCGTGCACTTCGAGCCTTCTTAGTGACGGCGCAAGTTGCTGACTGCTGACTGCGTTGGTGGTATAGTGGTGAGCATAGCTGCCTTCCAAGCAGTTGACCCGGATTCGATTCCCGGCCAACGCATGTCCTTTGGCTCGGGCTGACGTCGAAGCAGAACTCCCTCTGTGACCTGTGCCTCCACCCAAAACTTTTGGATGGAATAATTTCGGATGGACCCATCATTAGCTGAAGTCGCATAACACTTGCAACACTACCCGTAGCAGGGGTCATTGTTTGGACTCTTTTTTTTTTTTTTTTTTTTTTTTTTTTAATTGCGCTTTAAACAAAAAGTATTGTGTCAATGCAACTGAACAACATTTATTAGGAACACAGTGCGTCAAAAAGCAAAATGACAGTTAAAGGCATTTCGTTATTGAACTCTTTGATGACATCATTCAGCTAAGTTCAGTTTAAATAGTATCTGTGCAATAATTTGCAATCAAGTCAACGATATCGCTGTACATGAAGTGTCCCCAGCTCCGCCTGCCAGAAGCGACAGAGGCAAGAAACCAAAACTCGATCGGTGAAAGGATGGAGAAAAAACCCGGTGAGAAACCAGGCTCAATCGGGGAGACAGTTCTCCCCTTGTCAGACGAAACAGGTAGATCAGCTCCAGGCTGCAGGAATGTCAGACTGTGCAGGAAGAATCATCTGTTTCCTGTGGTCTTGTCCAGGTGGTCTTTACAGGGGATTTGTATCTGCGGCTCATCTAGTTGTCACGGTCTCCGCTGTGTTTCTGGGCCATAGAGGTCCTTTCTAGGTGTTGATCCACCATCTTCTCTGGATACGGACTGGATCCGGGTGACTGAAGCGGATACAGACTGGATCTGGTGGCTACGGTGACCTCGGAATAAGGGATTTCTTTAAAAGACTTTTTTTTTCATATAAGATTTTATCCAACTTTTCAGATAGAGGCATGAGAAAGAGATTGCCTTGATTGGGCTTTTGGTTATTGGTGGACCGAGAGGACTTTTTTGAGTTTTACTCCTCCCTTTTGGAGTAGGGGGGGGGGGGTGCTGACGAAACACATGTGGGCAGGCATTGTCACCCTTGATGACCCTTGGCGAGCGTAGTAGTTTAACAGAGGCAGCGCACAGGCCCGAGGGTTTTGGAGACACAGCTCGAGTTTCTCTTCATTGTCGCATAAATCTTTCGCCTTTTACTAAAGATTTCCGTGGAGGGGAACTTTTGCGAGTGACCTGTATTTTTGGGTGCTCTGCTCACAGCAGAGCTACATCGAAATGTCAAGAGCAGAATCAGTTTGACCGTCCGGCAGCATGCTGCGAGAGGGCTTGCCACTGGTCATCGTCTGAATAGGCACTCTCTGCGTTTGACCACTTCGTGTTTATTTAGCCGGATGGGAAGGCAGCGCTTTCTTGTACGTGACGGGATGCAAATTCTTGAAGGCTCTCTTTAGTGACGGGTCCAAACAAAGATCTCATCTGCTCCTCTAGCCCTATCGGCGACTCGTGCACTTCGAGCCTTCTTAGTGACGGCGCAAGTTGCTGACTGCTGACTGCGTTGGTGGTATAGTGGTGAGCATAGCTGCCTTCCAAGCAGTTGACCCGGATTCGATTCCCGGCCAACGCATGTCCTTTGGCTCGGGCTGACGTCGAAGCAGAACTCCCTCTGTGACCTGTGCCTCCACCCAAAACTTTTGGATGGAATAATTTCGGATGGACCCATCATTAGCTGAAGTCGCATAACACTTGCAACACTACCCGTAGCAGGGGTCATTGTTTGGACTCTTTTTTTTTTTTTTTTTTTTTTTTTTAATTGCGCTTTAAACAAAAAGTATTGTGTCAATGCAACTGAACAACATTTATTAGGAACACAGTGCGTCAAAAAGCAAAATGACAGTTAAAGGCATTTCGTTATTGAACTCTTTGATGACATCATTCAGCTAAGTTCAGTTTAAATAGTATCTGTGCAATAATTTGCAATCAAGTCAACGATATCGCTGTACATGAAGTGTCCCCAGCTCCGCCTGCCAGAAGCGACAGAGGCAAGAAACCAAAACTCGATCGGTGAAAGGATGGAGAAAAAACCCGGTGAGAAACCAGGCTCAATCGGGGAGACAGTTCTCCCCTTGTCAGACGAAACAGGTAGATCAGCTCCAGGCTGCAGGAATGTCAGACTGTGCAGAAGAATCATCTGTTTCCTGTGGTCTTGTCCAGGTGGTCTTTACAGGGGATTTGTATCTGCGGCTCATCTAGTTGTCACGGTCTCCGCTGTGTTTCTGGGCCATAGAGGTCCTTTCTAGGTGTTGATCCACCATCTTCTCTGGATACGGACTGGATCCGGGTGACTGAAGCGGATACAGACTGGATCTGGTGGCTACGGTGACCTCGGAATAAGGGATTTCTTTAAAAGACTTTTTTTTTCATATAAGATTTTATCCAACTTTTCAGATAGAGGCATGAGAAAGAGATTGCCTTGATTGGGCTTTTGGTTATTGGTGGACCGAGAGGACTTTTTTGAGTTTTACTCCTCCCTTTTGGAGTAGGGGGGGGGGGGGTGCTGACGAAACACATGTGGGCAGGCATTGTCACCCTTGATGACCCTTGGCGAGCGTAGTAGTTTAACAGAGGCAGCGCCACAGGCCCGAGGGTTTGGAGACACAGCTCGAGTTTCTCTTCATTGTCGCATAAATCTTTCGCCTTTTACTAAAGATTTCCGTGGAGGGGAACTTTTGCGAGTGACCTGTATTTTTGGGTGCTCTGCTCACAGCAGAGCTACATCGAAATGTCAAGAGCAGAATCAGTTTGACCGTCCGGCAGCATGCTGCGAGAGGGCTTGCCACTGGTCATCGTCTGAATAGGCACTCTCTGCGTTTGACCACTTCGTGTTTATTTAGCCGGATGGGAAGGCAGCGCTTTCTTGTACGTGACGGGATGCAAATTCTTGAAGGCTCTCTTTAGTGACGGGTCCAAACAAAGATCTCATCTGCTCCTCTAGCCCTATCGGCGACTCGTGCACTTCGAGCCTTCTTAGTGACGGCGCAAGTTGCTGACTGCTGACTGCGTTGGTGGTATAGTGGTGAGCATAGCTGCCTTCCAAGCAGTTGACCCGGATTCGATTCCCGGCCAACGCATGTCCTTTGGCTCGGGCTGACGTCGAAGCAGAACTCCCTCTGTGACCTGTGCCTCCACCCAAAACTTTTGGATGGAATAATTTCGGATGGACCCATCATTAGCTGAAGTCGCATAACACTTGCAACACTACCCGTAGCAGGGGTCATTGTTTGGACTCTTTTTTTTTTTTTTTTTTTTTTTTTTTTAATTGCGCTTTAAACAAAAAGTATTGTGTCAATGCAACTGAACAACATTTATTAGGAACACAGTGCGTCAAAAAGCAAAATGACAGTTAAAGGCATTTCGTTATTGAACTCTTTGATGACATCATTCAGCTAAGTTCAGTTTAAATAGTATCTGTGCAATAATTTGCAATCAAGTCAACGATATCGCTGTACATGAAGTGTCCCCAGCTCCGCCTGCCAGAAGCGACAGAGGCAAGAAACCAAAACTCGATCGGTGAAAGGATGGAGAAAAAACCCGGTGAGAAACCAGGCTCAATCGGGGAGACAGTTCTCCCCTTGTCAGACGAAACAGGTAGATCAGCTCCAGGCTGCAGGAATGTCAGACTGTGCAGAAGAATCATCTGTTTCCTGTGGTCTTGTCCAGGTGGTCTTTACAGGGGATTTGTATCTGCGGCTCATCTAGTTGTCACGGTCTCCGCTGTGTTTCTGGGCCATAGAGGTCCTTTCTAGGTGTTGATCCACCATCTTCTCTGGATACGGACTGGATCCGGGTGACTGAAGCGGATACAGACTGGATCTGGTGGCTACGGTGACCTCGGAATAAGGGATTTCTTTAAAAGACTTTTTTTTTCATATAAGATTTTATCCAACTTTTCAGATAGAGGCATGAGAAAGAGATTGCCTTGATTGGGCTTTTGGTTATTGGTGGACCGAGAGGACTTTTTTGAGTTTTACTCCTCCCTTTTGGAGTAGGGGGGGGGGGGTGCTGACGAAACACATGTGGGCAGGCATTGTCACCCTTGATGACCCTTGGCGAGCGTAGTAGTTTAACAGAGGCAGCGCACAGGCCCGAGGGTTTGGAGACACAGCTCGAGTTTCTCTTCATTGTCGCATAAATCTTTCGCCTTTTACTAAAGATTTCCGTGGAGGGGAACTTTTGCGAGTGACCTGTATTTTTGGGTGCTCTGCTCACAGCAGAGCTACATCGAAATGTCAAGAGCAGAATCAGTTTGACCGTCCGGCAGCATGCTGCGAGAGGGCTTGCCACTGGTCATCGTCTGAATAGGCACTCTCTGCGTTTGACCACTTCGTGTTTATTTAGCCGGATGGGAAGGCAGCGCTTTCTTGTACGTGACGGGATGCAAATTCTTGAAGGCTCTCTTTAGTGACGGGTCCAAACAAAGATCTCATCTGCTCCTCTAGCCCTATCGGCGACTCGTGCACTTCGAGCCTTCTTAGTGACGGCGCAAGTTGCTGACTGCTGACTGCGTTGGTGGTATAGTGGTGAGCATAGCTGCCTTCCAAGCAGTTGACCCGGATTCGATTCCCGGCAAACGCATGTCCTTTGGCTCGGGCTGACGTCGAAGCAGAACTCCCTCTGTGACCTGTGCCTCCACCCAAAACTTTTGGATGGAATAATTTCGGATGGACCCATCATTAGCTGAAGTCGCATAACACTTGCAACACTACCCGTAGCAGGGGTCATTGTTTGGACTCTTTTTTTTTTTTTATTTATTTTTTTTTTTTAATTGCGCTTTAAACAAAAAAGTATTGTGTCAATGCAACTGAACAACATTTATTAGGAACACAGTGCGTCAAAAAGCAAAATGACAGTTAAAGGCATTTCGTTATTGAACTCTTTGATGACATCATTCAGCTAAGTTCAGTTTAAATAGTATCTGTGCAATAATTTGCAATCAAGTCAACGATATCGCTGTACATGAAGTGTCCCCAGCTCCGCCTGCCAGAAGCGACAGAGGCAAGAAACCAAAACTCGATCGGTGAAAGGATGGATAAAAAACCCGGTGAGAAACCAGGCTCAATCGGGGAGACAGTTCTCCCCTTGTCAGACGAAACAGGTAGATCAGCTCCAGGCTGCAGGAATGTCAGACTGTGCAGAAGAATCATCTGTTTCCTGTGGTCTTGTCCAGGTGGTCTTTACAGGGGATTTGTATCTGCGGCTCATCTAGTTGTCACGGTCTCCGCTGTGTTTCTGGGCCATAGAGGTCCTTTCTAGGTGTTGATCCACCATCTTCTCTGGATACGGACTGGATCCGGGTGACTGAAGCGGATACAGACTGGATCTGGTGGCTACGGTGACCTCGGAATAAGGGATTTCTTTAAAAGACTTTTTTTTTCATATAAGATTTTATCCAACTTTTCAGATAGAGGCATGAGAAAGAGATTGCCTTGATTGGGCTTTTGGTTATTGGTGGACCGAGAGGACTTTTTTGAGTTTTACTCCTCCCTTTTGGAGTAGGGGGGGGGGTGCTGACGAAACACATGTGGGCAGGCATTGTCACCCTTGATGACCCTTGGCGAGCGTAGTAGTTTAACAGAGGCAGCGCACAGGCCCGAGGGTTTGGAGACACAGCTCGAGTTTCTCTTCATTGTCGCATAAATCTTTCGCCTTTTACTAAAGATTTCCGTGGAGGGGAACTTCTGCGAGTGACCTGTATTTTTGGGTGCTCTGCTCACAGCAGAGCTACATCGAAATGTCAAGAGCAGAATCAGTTTGACCGTCCGGCAGCATGCTGCGAGAGGGCTTGCCACTGGTCATCGTCTGAATAGGCACTCTCTGCGTTTGACCACTTCGTGTTTATTTAGCCGGATGGGAAGGCAGCGCTTTCTTGTACGTGACGGGATGCAAATTCTTGAAGGCTCTCTTTAGTGACGGGTCCAAACAAAGATCTCATCTGCTCCTCTAGCCCTATCGGCGACTCGTGCACTTTGAGCCTTCTTAGTGACGGCGCAAGTTGCTGACTGCTGACTGCGTTGGTGGTATAGAGGTGAGCATAGCTGCCTTCCAAGCAGTTGACCCGGATTCGATTCCCGGCCAACGCATGTCCTTTGGCTCGGGCTGACGTCGAAGCAGAACTCCCTCTGTGACCTGTGCCTCCACCCAAAACTTTTGGATGGAATAATTTCGGATGGACCCATCATTAGCTGAAGTCGCATAACACTTGCAACACTACCCGTAGCAGGGGTCATTGTTTGGACTCTTTTTTTTTTTTTTTTTTTTTTTTTTTTTAATTGCGCTTTAAACAAAAAGTATTGTGTCAATGCAACTGAACAACATTTATTAGGAACACAGTGCGTCAAAAAGCAAAATGACAGTTAAAGGCATTTCGTTATTGAACTCTTTGATGACATCATTCAGCTAAGTTCAGTTTAAATAGTATCTGTGCAATAATTTGCAATCAAGTCAACGATATCGCTGTACATGAAGTGTCCCCAGCTCCGCCTGCCAGAAGCGACAGAGGCAAGAAACCAAAACTCGATCGGTGAAAGGATGGAGAAAAAACCCGGTGAGAAACCAGGCTCAATCGGGGAGACAGTTCTCCCCTTGTCAGACGAAACAGGTAGATCAGCTCCAGGCTGCAGGAATGTCAGACTGTGCAGAAGAATCATCTGTTTCCTGTGGTCTTGTCCAGGTGGTCTTTACAGGGGATTTGTATCTGCGGCTCATCTAGTTGTCACGGTCTCCGCTGTGTTTCTGGGCCATAGAGGTCCTTTCTAGGTGTTGATCCACCATCTTCTCTGGATACAGACTGGATCCGGGTGACTGAAGCGGATACAGACTGGATCTGGTGGCTACGGTGACCTCGGAATAAGGGATTTCTTTAAAAGACTTTTTTTTTCATATAAGATTTTATCCAACTTTTCAGATAGAGGCATGAGAAAGAGATTGCCTTGATTGGGCTTTTGGTTATTGGTGGACCGAGAGGACTTTTTTGAGTTTTACTCCTCCCTTTTGGAGTAGGGGGGGGGGTGCTGACGAAACACATGTGGGCAGGCATTGTCACCCTTGATGACCCTTGGCGAGCGTAGTAGTTTAACAGAGGCAGCGCACAGGCCCGAGGGTTTGGAGACACAGCTCGAGTTTCTCTTCATTGTCGCATAAATCTTTCGCCTTTTACTAAAGATTTCCGTGGAGGGGAACTTCTGCGAGTGACCTGTATTTTTGGGTGCTCTGCTCACAGCAGAGCTACATCGAAATGTCAAGAGCAGAATCAGTTTGACCGTCCGGCAGCATGCTGCGAGAGGGCTTGCCACTGGTCATCGTCTGAATAGGCACTCTCTGCGTTTGACCACTTCGTGTTTATTTAGCCGGATGGGAAGGCAGCGCTTTCTTGTACGTGACGGGATGCAAATTCTTGAAGGCTCTCTTTAGTGACGGGTCCAAACAAAGATCTCATCTGCTCCTCTAGCCCTATCGGCGACTCGTGCACTTTGAGCCTTCTTAGTGACGGCGCAAGTTGCTGACTGCTGACTGCGTTGGTGGTATAGAGGTGAGCATAGCTGCCTTCCAAGCAGTTGACCCGGATTCGATTCCCGGCCAACGCATGTCCTTTGGCTCGGGCTGACGTCGAAGCAGAACTCCCTCTGTGACCTGTGCCTCCACCCAAAACTTTTGGATGGAATAATTTCGGATGGACCCATCATTAGCTGAAGTCGCATAACACTTGCAACACTACCCGTAGCAGGGGTCATTGTTTGGACTCTTTTTTTTTTTTTTTTTTTTTTTTTTTTAATTGCGCTTTAAACAAAAAGTATTGTGTCAATGCAACTGAACAACATTTATTAGGAACACAGTGCGTCAAAAAGCAAAATGACAGTTAAAGGCATTTCGTTATTGAACTCTTTGATGACATCATTCAGCTAAGTTCAGTTTAAATAGTATCTGTGCAATAATTTGCAATCAAGTCAACGATATCGCTGTACATGAAGTGTCCCCAGCTCCGCCTGCCAGAAGCGACAGAGGCAAGAAACCAAAACTCGATCGGTGAAAGGATGGAGAAAAAACCCGGTGAGAAACCAGGCTCAATCGGGGAGACAGTTCTCCCCTTGTCAGACGAAACAGGTAGATCAGCTCCAGGCTGCAGGAATGTCAGACTGTGCAGAAGAATCATCTGTTTCCTGTGGTCTTGTCCAGGTGGTCTTTACAGGGGATTTGTATCTGCGGCTCATCTAGTTGTCACGGTCTCCGCTGTGTTTCTGGGCCATAGAGGTCCTTTCTAGGTGTTGATCCACCATCTTCTCTGGATACGGACTGGATCCGGGTGACTGAAGCGGATACAGACTGGATCTGGTGGCTACGGTGACCTCGGAATAAGGGATTTCTTTAAAAGACTTTTTTTTTCATATAAGATTTTATCCAACTTTTCAGATAGAGGCATGAGAAAGAGATTGCCTTGATTGGGCTTTTGGTTATTGGTGGACCGAGAGGACTTTTTTGAGTTTTACTCCTCCCTTTTGGAGTAGGGGGGGGGGGGTGCTGACGAAACACATGTGGGCAGGCATTGTCACCCTTGATGACCCTTGGCGAGCGTAGTAGTTTAACAGAGGCAGCGCACAGGCCCGAGGGTTTGGAGACACAGCTCGAGTTTCTCTTCATTGTCGCATAAATCTTTCGCCTTTTACTAAAGATTTCCGTGGAGGGGAACTTTTGCGAGTGACCTGTATTTTTGGGTGCTCTGCTCACAGCAGAGCTACATCGAAATGTCAAGAGCAGAATCAGTTTGACCGTCCGGCAGCATGCTGCGAGAGGGCTTGCCACTGGTCATCGTCTGAATAGGCACTCTCTGCGTTTGACCACTTCGTGTTTATTTAGCCGGATGGGAAGGCAGCGCTTTCTTGTACGTGACGGGATGCAAATTCTTGAAGGCTCTCTTTAGTGACGGGTCCAAACAAAGATCTCATCTGCTCCTCTAGCCCTATCGGCGACTCGTGCACTTCGAGCCTTCTTAGTGACGGCGCAAGTTGCTGACTGCTGACTGCGTTGGTGGTATAGTGGTGAGCATAGCTGCCTTCCAAGCAGTTGACCCGGATTCGATTCCCGGCCAAACGCATGTCCTTTGGCTCGGGCTGACGTCGAAGCAGAACTCCCTCTGTGACCTGTGCCTCCACCCAAAACTTTTGGATGGAATAATTTCGGATGGACCCATCATTAGCTGAAGTCGCATAACACTTGCAACACTACCCGTAGCAGGGGTCATTGTTTGGACTCTTTTTTTTTTATTTATTTATTTTTTTTTTTAATTGCGCTTTAAACAAAAAGTATTGTGTCAATGCAACTGAACAACATTTATTAGGAACACAGTGCGTCAAAAAGCAAAATGACAGTTAAAGGCATTTCGTTATTGAACTCTTTGATGACATCATTCAGCTAAGTTCAGTTTAAATAGTATCTGTGCAATAATTTGCAATCAAGTCAACGATATCGCTGTACATGAAGTGTCCCCAGCTCCGCCTGCCAGAAGCGACAGAGGCAAGAAACCAAAACTCGATCGGTGAAAGGATGGAGAAAAAACCCGGTGAGAAACCAGGCTCAATCGGGGAGACAGTTCTCCCCTTGTCAGACGAAACAGGTAGATCAGCTCCAGGCTGCAGGAATGTCAGACTGTGCAGAAGAATCATCTGTTTCCTGTGGTCTTGTCCAGGTGGTCTTTACAGGGGATTTGTATCTGCGGCTCATCTAGTTGTCACGGTCTCCGCTGTGTTTCTGGGCCATAGAGGTCCTTTCTAGGTGTTGATCCACCATCTTCTCTGGATACGGACTGGATCCGGGTGACTGAAGCGGATACAGACTGGATCTGGTGGCTACGGTGACCTCGGAATAAGGGATTTCTTTAAAAGACTTTTTTTTTCATATAAGATTTTATCCAACTTTTCAGATAGAGGCATGAGAAAGAGATTGCCTTGATTGGGCTTTTGGTTATTGGTGGACCGAGAGGACTTTTTTGAGTTTTACTCCTCCCTTTTGGAGTAGGGGGGGGGGGGTGCTGACGAAACACATGTGGGCAGGCATTGTCACCCTTGATGACCCTTGGCGAGCGTAGTAGTTTAACAGAGGCAGCGCACAGGCCCGAGGGTTTGGAGACACAGCTCGAGTTTCTCTTCATTGTCGCATAAATCTTTCGCCTTTTACTAAAGATTTCCGTGGAGGGGAACTTTTGCGAGTGACCTGTATTTTTGGGTGCTCTGCTCACAGCAGAGCTACATCGAAATGTCAAGAGCAGAATCAGTTTGACCGTCCGGCAGCATGCTGCGAGAGGGCTTGCCACTGGTCATCGTCTGAATAGGCACTCTCTGCGTTTGACCACTTCGTGTTTATTTAGCCGGATGGGAAGGCAGCGCTTTCTTGTACGTGACGGGATGCAAATTCTTGAAGGCTCTCTTTAGTGACGGGTCCAAACAAAGATCTCATCTGCTCCTCTAGCCCTATCGGCGACTCGTGCACTTCGAGCCTTCTTAGTGACGGCGCAAGTTGCTGACTGCTGACTGCGTTGGTGGTATAGTGGTGAGCATAGCTGCCTTCCAAGCAGTTGACCCGGATTCGATTCCCGGCCAACGCATGTCCTTTGGCTCGGGCTGACGTCGAAGCAGAACTCCCTCTGTGACCTGTGCCTCCACCCAAAACTTTTGGATGGAATAATTTCGGATGGACCCATCATTAGCTGAAGTCGCATAACACTTGCAACACTACCCGTAGCAGGGGTCATTGTTTGGACTCTTTTTTTTTTTTTATTTTTTTTTTTTTTAATTGCGCTTTAAACAAAAAGTATTGTGTCAATGCAACTGAACAACATTTATTAGGAACACAGTGCGTCAAAAAGCAAAATGACAGTTAAAGGCATTTCGTTATTGAACTCTTTGATGACATCATTCAGCTAAGTTCAGTTTAAATAGTATCTGTGCAATAATTTGCAATCAAGTCAACGATATCGCTGTACATGAAGTGTCCCCAGCTCCGCCTGCCAGAAGCGACAGAGGCAAGAAACCAAAACTCGATCGGTGAAAGGATGGAGAAAAAACCCGGTGAGAAACCAGGCTCAATCGGGGAGACAGTTCTCCCCTTGTCAGACGAAACAGGTAGATCAGCTCCAGGCTGCAGGAATGTCAGACTGTGCAGAAGAATCATCTGTTTCCTGTGGTCTTGTCCAGGTGGTCTTTACAGGGGATTTGTATCTGCGGCTCATCTAGTTGTCACGGTCTCCGCTGTGTTTCTGGGCCATAGAGGTCCTTTCTAGGTGTTGATCCACCATCTTCTCTGGATACAGACTGGATCCGGGTGACTGAAGCGGATACAGACTGGATCTGGTGGCTACGGTGACCTCGGAATAAGGGATTTCTTTAAAAGACTTTTTTTTTCATATAAGATTTTATCCAACTTTTCAGATAGAGGCATGAGAAAGAGATTGCCTTGATTGGGCTTTTGGTTATTATAGGCACTCTCTGCGTTTGACCACTTCGTGTTTATTTAGCCGGATGGGAAGGCAGCGCTTTCTTGTACGTGACGGGATGCAAATTCTTAAAGGCTCTCTTTAGTGACGGGTCCAAACAAAGAGCTCATCTGCTCCTCTAGCCCTATCGGCGACTCGTGCACTTCGAGCCTTCTTAGTGACGGCGCAAGTTGCTGACTGCTGACTGCGTTGGTGGTATAGTGGTGAGCATAGCTGCCTTCCAAGCAGTTGGAGAGAGCAGTGCGCATGTCCTTTGGCTCGGGCTGACGTCGAAGCAGAACTCCCTCTGTGACCTGTGCCTCCACCCAAAACTTTTGGATGGAATAATTTCGGATGGACCCATCATTAGCTGAAGTCGCATAACACTTGCAACACTACCGGTAGCAGGGGTCATTGTTTGGACTCTTTTTTTTTTTTTTTTTTTTTTTTAATTGCGCTTTAAACAAAAAGTATTGTGTCAATGCAACTGAACAACATTTATTAGGAACACAGTGCGTCAAAAAGCTACTGACTTCCGCCTGCGTTGGTGGTATAGTGGTGAGCATAGCTGCCTTCCAAGCAGTTGACCCGGGTTCGATTCCCGGCCAACGCATGTCCTTTGGCTCGGGCTGACGTCGAAGCAGAACTCCTTCTGTGACCTGCGACTCCGACCAAACATTTTGGATGGATCATTCGGAAGACGAAAAGAACCAGCTCTCCCCGTCGGGGAATCGAACCCCGGTCTTCCGCGTGACAGGCGGAGATACTGTCCACTATACTAACGAGGAGCCATGCATGCTGCCGTTTCTCCCCTTACTGACGGCACTGCACTGACATACCTAAACAATGCATGGCTTCTTCTGACGCAGACCCAGCCCTAGCACCGTAAAATTTCTGATGGACCCATCATTAGCTGAAGTCGCATAACACTTGGAACACTACCCGTAGCAGGGGTCATTGTTTGGACTCTTTTTTTTTTTTTTTTTTTTTTTAAATTGCGCTTTAAACAGAAAGTATTGCGTCAATGCAACTGAACAACATTAATTAGGAACACAGTGCGTCAAAAAGCAAAATGACAGTTAAAGGCATTTCGTTATTGAACTCTTTGATGACATCATTCAGCTAAGTTCAGTTTAAATAGTATCTGTGCAATAATTTGCAATCAAGTCAACGATATCGCTGTACATGAAGTGTCCCCAGCTCCGCCTGCCAGAAGCGACAGAGGCAAGAAACCAAAACTCGATCGGTGAAAGGATGGAGAAAAAACCCGGTGAGAAACCAGGCTCAATCGGGGAGACAGTTCTCCCCTTGTCAGACGAAACAGGTAGATCAGCTCCAGGCTGCAGGAATGTCAGACTGTGCAGAAGAATCATCTGTTTCCTGTGGTCTTGTCCAGGTGGTCTTTACAGGGGATTTGTATCTGCGGCTCATCTAGTTGTCACGGTCTCCGCTGTGTTTCTGGGCCATAGAGGTCCTTTCTAGGTGTTGATCCACCATCTTCTCTGGATACGGACTGGATCCGGGTGACTGAAGCGGATACAGACTGGATCTGGTGGCTACGGTGACCTCGGAATAAGGGATTTCTTTAAAAGACTTTTTTTTTCATATAAGATTTTATCCAACTTTTCAGATAGAGGCATGAGAAAGAGATTGCCTTGATTGGGCTTTTGGTTATTATAGGCACTCTCTGCGTTTGACCACTTCGTGTTTATTTAGCCGGATGGGAAGGCAGCGCTTTCTTGTACGTGACGGGATGCAAATTCTTGAAGGCTCTCTTTAGTGACGGGTCCAAACAAAGATCTCATCTGCTCCTCTAGCCCTATCGGCGACTCGTGCACTTCGAGCCTTCTTAGTGACGGCGCAAGTTGCTGACTGCTGACTGCGTTGGTGGTATAGTGGTGAGCATAGCTGCCTTCCAAGCAGTTGACACGGATTCGATTCCCGGCCAACGCATATCCTTTGGCTCGGGCTGACGTCGAAGCAGAACTCCCTCTGTGACCTGTGCCTCCACCCAAAACTTTTGGATGGAATAATTTCGGATGGACCCATCATTAGCTGAAGTCGCATAACACTTGCAACACTACCGGTAGCAGGGGTCATTGTTTGGACTCTTTTTTTTTTTTTTTTTTTTTTTAATTGCGCTTTAAACAAAAAGTATTGTGTCAATGCAACTGAACAACATTTATTAGGAACACAGTGCGTCAAAAAGCAAAATGACAGTTAAAGGCATTTCGTTATTGAACTCTTTGATGACATCATTCAGCTAAGTTCAGTTTAAATAGTATCTGTGCAATAATTTGCAATCAAGTCAACGATATCGCTGTACATGAAGTGTCCCCAGCTCCGCCTGCCAGAAGCGACAGAGGCAAGAAACCAAAACTCGATCGGTGAAAGGATGGAGAAAAAACCCGGTGAGAAACCAGGCTCAATCGGGGAGACAGTTCTCCCCTTGTCAGACGAAACAGGTAGATCAGCTCCAGGCTGCAGGAATGTCAGACTGTGCAGAAGAATCATCTGTTTCCTGTGGTCTTGTCCAGGTGGTCTTTACAGGGGATTTGTATCTGCGGCTCATCTAGTTGTCACGGTCTCCGCTGTGTTTCTGGGCCATAGAGGTCCTTTCTAGGTGTTGATCCACCATCTTCTCTGGATACGGACTGGATCCGGGTGACTGAAGCGGATACAGACTGGATCTGGTGGCTACGGTGACCTCGGAATAAGGGATTTCTTTAAAAGACTTTTTTTTTCATATAAGATTTTATCCAACTTTTCAGATAGAGGCATGAGAAAGAGATTGCCTTGATTGGGCTTTTGGTTATTGGTGGACCGAGAGGACTTTTTTGAGTTTTACTCCTCCCTTTTGGAGTAGGGGGGGGGGGTGCTGACGAAACACATGTGGGCAGGCATTGTCACCCTTGATGACCCTTGGCGAGCGTAGTAGTTTAACAGAGGCAGCGCACAGGCCCGAGGGTTTGGAGACACAGCTCGAGTTTCTCTTCATTGTCGCATAAATCTTTCGCCTTTTACTAAAGATTTCCGTGGAGGGGAACTTTTGCGAGTGACCTGTATTTTTGGGTGCTCTGCTCACAGCAGAGCTACATCGAAATGTCAAGAGCAGAATCAGTTTGACCGTCCGGCAGCATGCTGCGAGAGGGCTTGCCACTGGTCATCGTCTGAATAGGCACTCTCTGCGTTTGACCACTTCGTGTTTATTTAGCCGGATGGGAAGGCAGCGCTTTCTTGTACGTGACGGGATGCAAATTCTTGAAGGCTCTCTTTAGTGACGGGTCCAAACAAAGATCTCATCTGCTCCTCTAGCCCTATCGGCGACTCGTGCACTTCGAGCCTTCTTAGTGACGGCGCAAGTTGCTGACTGCTGACTGCGTTGGTGGTATGGTGGTGAGCATAGCTGCCTTCCAAGCAGTTGACCCTGATTCGATTCCCGGCCAACGCATGTCCTTTGGCTCGGGCTGACGTCGAAGCAGAACTCCATCTGTGACCTGTGCCTCCACCCAAACTTTTGGATGGAATAATTTCGGATGGACCCATCATTAGCTGAAGTCGCATAACACTTGCAACACTACCCGTAGCAGGGGTCATTGTTTGGACTCTTTTTTTTTTTTTTTTTTTTTAATTGCGCTTTAAACAAAAAGTATTGTGTCAATGCAACTGAACAACATTTATTAGGAACACAGTGCGTCAAAAAGCAAAATGACAGTTAAAGGCATTTCGTTATTGAACTCTTTGATGACATCATTCAGCTAAGTTCAGTTTAAATAGTATCTGTGCAATAATTTGCAATCAAGTCAACGATATCGCTGTACATGAAGTGTCCCCAGCTCCGCCTGCCAGAAGCGACAGAGGGAAGAAACCAAAACTCGATCGGTGAAAGGATGGAGAAAAAACCCGGTGAGAAACCAGGCTCAGTCGGGGAGACAGTTCTCCCCTTGTCAGACGAAACCAGTAGATCAGCTCCAGGCTGCAGGAATGTCAGACTGTGCAGAAGAATCATCTGTTTCCTGTGGTCTTGTCCAGGTGGTCTTTACAAGGGATTTGTATCTGCGGCTCATCTAGTTGTCACGGTCTCCGCTGTGTTTCTGGGCCATAGAGGTCCTTTCTAGGTGTTGATCCACCATCTTCTCTGGATACGGACTGGATCCGGGTGACTGAAGCGGATACAGACTGGATCTGGTGGCTACGGTGACCTCGGAATAAGGGATTTCTTTAAAAGACTTTTTTTTTCATATAAGATTTTATCCAACTTTTCAGATAGAGGCATGAGAAAGAGATTGCCTTGATTGGGCTTTTGGTTATTATAGGCACTCTCTGCGTTTGACCACTTCGTGTTTATTTAGCCGGATGGGAAGGCAGCGCTTTCTTGTACGTGACGGGATGCAAATTCTTGAAGGCTCTCTTTAGTGACGGGTCCAAACAAAGATCTCATCTGCTCCTCTAGCCCTATCGGCGACTCGTGCACTTCGAGCCTTCTTAGTGACGGCGCAAGTTGCTGACTGCTGACTGCGTTGGTGGTATAGTGGTGAGCATAGCTGCCTTCCAAGCAGTTGACCCGGATTCGATTCCCGGCCAAAGCATATCCTTTGGCTCGGGCTGACGTCGAAGCAGAACTCCCTCTGTGACCTGTGCCTCCACCCAAAACTTTTGGATGGAATAATTTCGGATGGACCCATCATTAGCTGAAGTCGCATAACACTTGCAACACTACCGGTAGCAGGGGTCATTGTTTGGACTCTTTTTTTTTTTTTTTTTTTTTTTTTAAATTGCGCTTTAAAAAAAAAGTATTGTGTCAATGCAACTGAACAACATTTATTAGGAACACAGTGCGTCAATAAAGCTACTGACTTCCGCCTGCGTTGGTGGTATAGTGGTGAGCATAGCTGCCTTCCAAGCAGTTGACCCGGGTTCGATTCTTTTATTGATTTTTTTTTAAATTGCGCTTCAAACAGAAAGTATTGCGTCAATGCAACTGAACAACATTAATTAGGAACACAGTGCGTCAAAAAGCAAAATGACAGTTAAAGGCATTTCGTTATTGAACTCTTTGATGACATCATTCAGCTAAGTTCAGTTTAAATAGTATCTGTGCAATAATTTGCAATCAAGTCAACGATATCGCTGTACATGAAGTGTCCCCAGCTCCGCCTGCCAGAAGCGACAGAGGGAAGAAACCAAAACTCGATCGGTGAAAGGATGGAGAAAAAACCCGGTGAGAAACCAGGCTCAGTCGGGGAGACAGTTCTCCCCTTGTCAGACGAAACCAGTAGATCAGGTCCAGGCTGCAGGAATGTCAGACTGTGCAGAAGAATCATCTGTTTCCTGTGGTCTTGTCCAGGTGGTCTTTACAAGGGATTTGTATCTGCGGCTCATCTAGTTGTCACGGTCTCCGCTGTGTTTCTGGGCCATAGAGGTCCTTTCTAGGTGTTGGTCCACCATCTTCTCTGGATACGGACTGGATCCGGGTGACTGAAGCGGATACAGACTGGATCTGGTGGCTACGGTGACCTCGGAATAAGGGATTTCTTTAAAGACTTTTTTTTTCATATAAGATTTTATCCAACTTTTCAGATAGAGGCATGAGAAAGAGATTGCCTTGATTGGGCTTTTGGTTATTATAGGCACTCTCTGCGTTTGACCACTTCGTGTTTATTTAGCCGGATGGGAAGGCAGCGCTTTCTTGTACGTGACGGGATGCAAATTCTTGAAGGCTCTCTTTAGTGACGGGTCCAAACAAAGATCTCATCTGCTCCTCTAGCCCTATCGGCGACTCGTGCACTTCGAGCCTTCTTAGTGACGGCGCAAGTTGCTGACTGCTGACTGCGTTGGTGGTATAGTGGTGAGCATAGCTGCCTTCCAAGCAGTTGACCCGGATTCGATTCCCGGCCAAAGCATATCCTTTGGCTCGGGCTGACGTCGAAGCAGAACTCCCTCTGTGACCTGTGCCTCCACCCAAAACTTTTGGATGGAATAATTTCGGATGGACCCATCGTTAGCTGAAGTCGCATAACACTTGCAACACTACCCGTAGCAGGGGTCATTGTTTGGACTCTTTTTTTTTTTTTTTTTTAATTGCGCTTTAAACAAAAAGTATTGTGTCAATGCAACTGAACAACATTTATTAGGAACACAGTGCGTCAAAAAGCAAAATGACAGTTAAAGGCATTTCGTTATTGAACTCTTTGATGACATCATTCAGCTAAGTTCAGTTTAAATAGTATCTGTGCAATAATTTGCAATCAAGTCAACGATATCGCTGTACATGAAGTGTCCCCAGCTCCGCCTGCCAGAAGCGACAGAGGGAAGAAACCAAAACTCGATCGGTGAAAGGATGGAGAAAAAACCCGGTGAGAAACCAGGCTCAGTCGGGGAGACAGTTCTCCCCTTGTCAGACGAAACCAGTAGATCAGGTCCAGGCTGCAGGAATGTCAGACTGTGCAGAAGAATCATCTGTTTCCTGTGGTCTTGTCCAGGTGGTCTTTACAAGGGATTTGTATCTGCGGCTCATCTAGTTGTCACGGTCTCCGCTGTGTTTCTGGGCCATAGAGGTCCTTTCTAGGTGTTGATCCACCATCTTCTCTGGATACGGACTGGATCCGGGTGACTGAAGCGGATACAGACTGGATCTGGTGGCTACGGTGACCTCGGAATTAGGGATTTCTTTAAAAGACTTTTTTTTCATATAAGATTTTATCCAACTTTTCAGATAGAGGCATGAGAAAGAGATTGCCTTGATTGGGCTTTTGGTTATTATAGGCACTCTCTGCATTTGACCACTTCGTGTTTATTTAGCCGGATGGGAAGGCAGCGCTTTCTTGTACGTGACGGGATGCAAATTCTTGAAGGCTCTCTTTAGTGACGGGTCCAAACAAAGATCTCATCTGCTCCTCTAGCCCTATCGGCGACTCGTGCACTTCGAGCCTTCTTAGTGACGGCGCAAGTTGCTGACTGCTGACTGCGTTGGTGGTATAGTGGTGAGCATAGCTGCCTTCCAAGCAGTTGGAGAGAGCAGTGCGCAATGTCCTTTGGCTCGGGCTGACGTCGAAGCAGAACTCCCTCTGTGACCTGTGCCTCCACCCAAAACTTTTGGATGGAATAATTTCGGATGGACCCATCATTAGCTGAAGTCGCATAACACTTGCAACACTACCGTAGCAGGGGTCATTGTTTGGACTTTTTTTTTTTTTTTTTTTTTTTTAATTGCGCTTTAAACAAAAAGTATTGTGTCAATGCAACTGAACAACATTTATTAGGAACACAGTGCGTCAAAAAGCTACTGACTTCCGCCTGCGTTGTTGGTATAGTGGTGAGCATAGCTGCCTTCCAAGCAGTTGACCCGGGTTCGATTCCCGCCAACGCATGTCCTTTGGCTCGGGCTGACGTCGAAGCAGAACTCCTTCTGTGACCTGCGAATCCAACCAAACATTTTGGATGGATCATTCGGAAGACGAAAAGAACCAGCTCTCCCCGTCGGGGAATCGAACCCCGGTCTTCCGCGTGACAGGCGGAGATACTGTCCACTATACTAACGAGGAGCCGTGCATGCTGCCGTTTCTCCCCAACTGACGGCACTGCACTGACATAACTAAACAATGCATGGCTTCTCTGACGCAGACCCAGCCCTAGCACCGTAAAATTTTTCTGATGGACCCATCATTAGCTGAAGTCGCATAACACTTGGAACACTACCCGTAGCAGGGGTCATTGTTTGGACTCTTTTTTTTTTTTTTTTTTTTTTTTTAAATTGCGCTTTAAACAGAAAGTATTGCGTCAATGCAACTGAACAACATTAATTAGGAACACAGTGCGTCAAAAAGCAAAATGACAGTTAAAGGCATTTCGTTATTGAACTCTTTGATGACATCATTCAGCTAAGTTCAGTTTAAATAGTATCTGTGCAATAATTTGCAATCAAGTCAACGATATCGCTGTACATGAAGTGTCCCCAGCTCCGCCTGCCAGAAGCGACAGAGGGAAGAAACCAAAACTCGATCGGTGAAAGGATGGAGAAAAAACCCGGTGAGAAACCAGGCTCAGTCGGGGAGACAGTTCTCCCCTTGTCAGACGAAACAGGTAGATCAGCTCCAGGCTTGCAGGAATGTCAGACTGTGCAGAAGAATCATCTGTTTCCTGTGGTCTTGTCCAGGTGGTCTTTACAAGGGATTTGTATCTGCGGCTCATCTAGTTGTCACGGTCTCCGCTGTGTTTCTGGGCCATAGAGGTCCTTTCTAGGTGTTGATCCACCATCTTCTCTGGATACGGACTGGATCCGGGTGACTGAAGCGGATACAGACTGGATCTGGTGGCTACGGTGACCTCGGGAATAAGGGATTTCTTTAAAAGACTTTTTTTTTCATATAAGATTTTTATCCAACTTTTCAGATAGAGGCATGAGAAAGAGATTGCCTTGATTGGGCTTTTTGGTTATTATAGG
>NW_020526730.1:0-102631 GCF_003368295.1 Carassius auratus
CACAGTAAACTATTCTACAATAAATATAATTGCACTATATTATTTTGCATATAGCTAAAAAAGGTTAAACTATACTTTTGCACACTCATTCAACTGTATTTATTACCACTGTTCTCAAGTTCCTGCTATTCATAATGTATATATAATTCTTCTTTGCTCTGTTCATAATGTACATACAATCCTACATTAAATTCATATTTATATTCTGTATATACTCTGATCAATATTGTATATAGCAACTCCACTGTAAATTCTGTATATCATAGCTTTACTTACTCTGCACTTTTATGTATATAAAACACTATATTCTTGCACTTCTGGTTAGATGCTAACTGCATTTCATTAGCTCTGTACTTGTACTCTGCATAATGACAATAAAGTTGAATCTAATCTAATCTAATCTAATCTTCTGGCTGAGAACAAGCTACACCACATCAGTGTTGGATATCAACCACAAACTGTTTCCAGACACGACAGAAGATCACGATGAAACCAGTTTAGATGTGATGATGGGAATCATTATTTTCTGAAACAGTATCCAATGTCTTATATGTATCACATGATCTGTATCACAGTTGACTGAATGGGACTGTGACTTTTAAGGACATTTCATCACTCATCTGTATTTTTTGATGATGAATAATTATTTTCCTTGAATCTTATTTGTCTTGATGCTACTTTATCATCTTTATAGTCTATTGCTTCAATAAAATGAATATGATGAATATTGTGTTCTGAAGATTCTTGGTAAATACATCATTTTACTAGGTAGGCCTCATATGTGTTTTATTTTAGACTTGGAAAAACTACATAATCAATTATTGGGATTATTTTTTACTTAAGACATAAAAATATTTGATCAGATTAATGACATCTGGGACATCAGTACACCAGAAAGTTATTATTGTTTATATTTAGTAACAAATGCCAATTGTTTTGTGAAAGAAAGGGAGTTACGAGATTAATTATTCTGCATTACAAGATGGTGCCATGGGCTTTATAGTTACAAACACTTGAGGGATAACTGAGAATGTAGCAGGAATGATCAACGTGGATCTTGTACTGCATTAAAACCAAGAGGCACACACATGATGTCCAGCACCTGAGGAGCAAGAGACAGGGGTGAGGAGGACATTTTTACACTGATTTTTGCTAATTAGTTATTAGTAATATATATATATATATATATATATATATATATATATATATATATATGAATGAATTTGTCCTTGTGTAATAGTGAAGTATCACAATGTGTATACATTGTCCTTGATTACTGCTTAACAGTGGGGGAATAGATAATGGCATGTTGTTGCAGGTTCATCCATTATATTTATTGATGTTTTACTTCAAAAATCAAATAAATAATCTATTATTTTATTATCAAAACATTTCTTTATAATTTTTTCCATGTTTCATCAGATGGCCTCACAATGTCCTGTCAAAAGGTATAATAGCAATGATGTAAGAATTAGAAAAACAGAGGACTGTGAAACTGTCAGATATAAATGTGACTCAGCTCAGTTTGTTGTCCATGATGAGGAGAATACATATATGTAGGTTTTACTGCCCTTCTACCCCCAGGGGCCCAGTAGCACCCCCGGAAGAGCCAAAAACTGTACATTTCAAAAGGCTGTAAATCAGAGTCCAATTAACATATCAAAGCGAAAATCAGCATGATTACTACTTATGCTATGCTGATAAAATAATGTTGGGGCACAGTTTTCAGAAATGAATGGAAAGGTGGCATAAAGGCATTTTACATATTGCATACTCTAAAAATACTAAATTTCACCATGCCTCTCAAATATATCATAGTGGTTTACACAGTGAACATATTTATATGTCTAGTTTACCATTCAATATATTATTTATTTCATTTCGTTAATAAAACTTTTTAAAACTACATTACCCATAAGCCTCCATCGTTTCTATCTATGGAAAGGGAATACTAGGCGCTGTTTTTTGTAGTTCATTGAAGTTATTCTTAGGGTTTAGTGTTAGGATCTCGGTAAAAGGTGATTTTTCTCAACATAGAAACACCCAATGTTGACTTAATATATTTACTAATGTGATAATAGCAGCAAACATACTTTTTGTAACATGATCCGCTGTTTAATATGGGTTAAAAGATAATCCAACCACAGACAGTCCTGCGATGACAAGGGACATTCACAGCCCAATGACATCAAGCTGAGCAGCGTCATCACACTTCCTTAACCATTTATTGTCATTTCATGAACGCTGTTTTCCGTTTTTCGGCTAAAGGGATAGATTGGTTAACAATAAATTAAATTTGCCACCTATTAGATAGTGTTTTATTAACGTCTACACCTTCTTCCAACAATAATGCAAATACAGAAATTATTGTTATTCAGCTTGACAACAATTTGGCAATATCGATGTGTACATGTGTGTGTACAACACGTGATGTGAACTGCACAGTCACAGTTGTATCTTATCTAACCAATAGATTCATTTCATTCAATTTAAAAGATACATTTTTTTCCTGACCAAAGACAAGAGCATTTACTAATAAAAAGTAAAGAGTGAAATTATTAAGTTATTAAATTATTTAAATTTGTTTCTGTGATTTGCCTTGCTTTACCAATTAATCTCTAGGAATAAAAACTGAAATAAAGCATAATGAACATACATAATTTTGTAAGAGTTTTCCATATTTATAGATATGTCAAACTCATTTAAAGACAAAGTGTGCATATTACTGCACTGTCACCAAGCTCGTTTTTAAAGAATAAAACTATGAAGGAAAAAAAGGCAGTTATGTTGTAAACATTAACATTTTTTCAGTGTGCAAATTCTTTTATTAAAAAACAAAACATTATAAATATGGTATATATCTTTCAGAGAACACCGTAAAACTATACATTTTCTTAAAAGATTCTATTGACCAAAAAGTGATACAACACTTAATGTTTCAAACTCACAAAATAACATCATGAAGACATGCATGTCAAGTGTGCAATATCATCTATAAAACTCAATCAGCAGAGCATCACGTAAACACTGATTGTCCGAACAATGGAAGAAAGATAAAGTGTTCAGGAAAACAAACACCTGCTACATAAAAATGCAGAAATATAACTTTAACAATAACATCATTCACTTCATGACTGGAACTAGGGGATTGCTGTGCATGAATATGTCCTTTACTAAAACTCCTGATGAGAACTGAAGCTTTTTTATGATTAAAGCACCAGAAGTACAATTTACTGTATGAAGCTTGACAAAGAGAACACAATGCTTTATCAATATTATAAATGCTATTTTTTAACTATTGTTGTCATCACTGGTTCTGTATACAGTACAGTATATGGGTTGCTGGAAGGTCACAATGTATTCATTATAAGGTTAATTAAAACAAAGTTACATCTTCTGCAGAAATCAAACCACTGCAAAGTCTTGAGTCACTGATCCAGGAACCATTTCTCTGTGTGTGTGTGTGTGTGTGGGTGGGGGGGGGGGGGAGTTAAAGAGGTGAGTCCTTGTGCATGACGGAGAACTACAGTGTTATCTGGAAACAATCCTGTAAGACAGAAAGGATAGAAATATTATGTAATTAAATGCAACATTACTGTGTTTTTTTTAGACCATGAAAGCATAATCTGCAAAGATGCTGTATAATTAAATGTTAAATGCATCCATTATTAAAGGAAGTCATTAATAGCAATATCTAGTCATGGAGATCACGTATAGTGGGAACATGAACTGATGGGGCTTATTTGAAGTAATTTAATGAGAAGCCAATGAACAATATAAACTTTCTGACTGTGTGGGGCAACTGATTTTCCAATATTGTGATAGTGTCAGATTAGATTGTCCAGGGGCTTGTACAATATCATACAAGTGTTAAATTGAATTAGTGAATTATTAAGACTTTGACGTGCGACTGTATTTAGGGATCATTTTAAAGACTTTTCCCCTTTCCAGTTACCCACACTTGAGGTCTTATTCACTTGAGAGTGTGTGTACGTGACTATGAGACTGTCCCCGGTCTTAATAATGCCAAAGCACGGTGTCCTTAACACACACTAAACCTCTCCAATACTGCTCCGGAGCGCTATACAACGCTTAGTGTATCCCATCATGCATCATGTTTTGGAATTAATGTGAGACTTTTTGCAGAGATCTCACAGGAGGTCAGGCAACTTTCCAATGTTTGTGAAATATTAATTATAATAATTAGAAATTGAGACTAATTTAGTAGTAAAACAAAGTGTTGCATGTTTTCTTGGTGCACAGAAAAGTATATTTATTTTGTACATCATTTGTAACTTCTTTTTATCACTTAATTAGAAGCACCACAAAATAAATTGTCATCTTTAATAGGGTTAATAGGGCGCTAATTTTAGCGCTTTGGGTTCTAGAAAAGCGCATTAAAATGTATTATTAGGGACTATTGAAAAGACATTTAGAAGTTTCTTTTAAAATACAAAGTTGAAACGAACTTTGTCATGTTAAGATCGACACACATTGTGATCTTCATGCTCACTTGGGCCAAATAAAGGAAATGTGCAAAGATGGCAAGTGTGGGTATTTGGACCGTACAACAGTTTAAGAAACAACAAAATGCTGTGCAAATGATAACAACAGGAATGTTTGATAAAAGGGACAAACTATCACAGACCAACCTGCCTCTGCAGCTTTCTGTCTTCTCCATTTCTGAAGGAATACCTCTCCACAAACACCACTGGGGTGACTGCTTACTTTACGCCTTTTTTCAGCTAAAAGATTAATACAAGGGGAAAGAAAATAAAACAGAATTATATACAGAATGTTAATAGTGATCTGTGAGCAAAATATTTAAGATATAAACAAATATGAATTGAACTGCAAGATGGGAAAAATGTTTTTTTTTTTTTTTACATTAAAAAGGTATTACAAGCATGGTACAGTAAATGTGATTACTGTGAAATAAGTCATATAAAAGCACATTAAAACACTACCATTACAGTGGTACAACTATAGTTAATTTGGTGATTAATGTGCTATTACTATACTACAGTAAAGCTACAGTTACTGTGGTAAAAAAAAAACTAAAAAAAAAAACATGGTAAATGTCTTGTTTACTGGGTTTTACCTACTTTTGTAGGTGTCATGGTTACCATGATTTAACTACAAATACAACTTACATCTTTGAACCTGAAATGAATATAAAACGGATCCCAGGTCTGTGGCACGTCACGTCACGTCACGTGACCGATAGAGTTTAACCAGTTAGCAGCTGTGTTCATTTAGTTAAACTCAATGAAACTCAAAGACAGCCTCGGATGACCGATGTAATACAGAGAGTAAACATAAGGCGCTCATCTGATTAATAAAGAAGACAGAATACGTTTTAGGACAGGCATTAAAAGAGCATATTTACTACTACTCACCATAGACTGTATAACTCACCCAACCTGCGGCTCTTGCAAACTGATGGAAAGTATCGCGATGTGTGCTGAATGAGACTATTTGAACGTGATTTCAAAGCGATAAGCATCTCATGTCAGTGACGCTAGAGGCGCTTGACCACGCTTCAGTTTTTGACGCTTTGGGGTTGACGCACAGCGCGTGATGCGCGTAGTGGGCGGGGCGGCGCTGTTTATTAATTATGTATTATTATTATTTAGGTCTTTCTGTGTTGATTTGCTGTTTATTAATATTTTTAAAACTATAACGCTAAATCTATCAACATTTATTTAGATGTTATCATGTATTCATTCATTTCTTTATTTTAATTATATTATTTCGGTCTTATTACAGGTGAAATATTACAGTAAGCCAGAACACGGGCCGAGCGGGGCTCATTCTAAACCCATTAGCGGACATTCATATCACAGAATCTGACAGCGATCAGAGGCTCATCAGCGACATCATTTTTAAGAAGCCTTTACAATAGCCTTAATAAAAACTTTTAACTTTAGAGTCTAAAGTAAAAAAAAATTAAAAAAAAAAAATAATAAATAAATCTGTAGGCCTATCGCTAATAAATAATTATTTATTTTTAGATATTTCTTGTTCTTTTTATTTAAACTAAATTGTTTCTTAATATGAAAATGTGTTACAGTTATGTGTCAAGGACTTGATATTGAATTCTGTAATTAAAAAAAAAATTAAATCTAGGCCTATGAAAAAAATAAAAATCAATGAAAAAGTAAAAAAGAACCATTGCGCATTTTACAGCTAAAAAAGTTTTAATGTGTTTTTGTCACCAGCAATACAGTATGTTGCTCAGTTTTGTACAGTAAGTTAAGCTCCGATTTTTTTTTCAAGTTTCAGTGAGTTTTTTCTGTTGTCCTGTGAAAAATTAAATAATAATAATAATAATTAATCAGAAAATATTGTGCTGATGCACGAAAGATGCCTCCAGTTGAAATGCATTAGTTTAAAAAAAACGTGCTGCAATCATGAAAATAAGGAAATAAACGTTTGCCTGCCACGAATAAATAGATTAAATTACGTGACAAAATCACGAACTGCCGTGAGACTGGGTTTCCGTGTGTGGACCACGGAAGATGAGTGTCATTGACTTGCGTTAGAGTTATCCGTGATCTCAGCACAGACTCACTCCGTGCTCGTATCACAGATTTTAGTTAGGCTAACAGAATCAAAGTGAATCTGTATGATGGCAGGACAATGCAATAGTTACAATAACAGTCAGGTTGGTCATGGTATTTGGTGTTGAAAAAAATAAATACTTCAAATGTTGCGTTTCCAGATGAGATAGCACGTCCATGAGTGAGGTCTGTACTCCATCACTGAAACGATCCGTGTACGGACCACGGAAGATGAGTGTCATTGACTTGCGTTAGAGTTATCCGTGATCTAAGCACAGACTCACTCCGTGCTCCTATCACAGATTTTAGTTCTGACTATAGCCAAAATGTGTGTAAAACGCCATCAAACTGGATTTTATGATGACAGGACGAGAAAAAATGCCAAGTTAATTACATGCCATTGCAACAGTGTCGACGAAAAGCTTGTAAGTTCCTAAACAAGTGAGTGAGGTCAGGTTGTGGAGGTCCGTGCCATCACGGGACTTTTGTAACTGAAACAAACGTAATTTTTATGATGACAGGACAATGCAATAACTACAACAGCTGTCTGGTTAATGTCATTATGGCATTTGATATTGGAAAATAAACAAATACTTCAAATGTTGCGTTTCCAAATGAGAAAGCACGTCCGTTCAGCGAGTTCTGTACTCCTTCATTGAAACGGGTATCCGTGTGTGGATCACGGGAGGTCAGTGTCATTGACTTGCGTTGGAGAAATATCCGTGGCCGGGTCACGGAATTTGGGGCAATTCCGTGATGGCTTCACGGATTTTGAGTTAAGGACCCGTGGACATTTCACGGAATTCTGTGAGACCAGGTTGCACAGAGACAGTCGGATGATGTTTCTGACATTTTTATATGGAGGAAAATGTACAGAATCCAGTGGAATGGATTTCTATAGATATATCATATAGCAACTATGATAATAGAGTAAAAAGTGCTAGATTAGTAAACCAGAAACTAATTTCCTGCGTGTACGCAACATAAGGCATGAATGTTTGGCAAATGCACCGCAGTGCAGTGTTCCCTGTTCCTTTAAATAAATAAATAAATAAATAAAATGAAAACAGTTCTCAGGGGGGTGATAGTGTTGCCTTCGGGTCTGTGCCATTAAACCTGTTATTCAGTCAAACATATTGTCTTCAGTGAGCTTGATTCTCTTCCAGTGGTTTTATGACAGCACTTGACCTTACAGGGAAAACCAGTGTGAAAATGAACATGAGTTGATGAGATATTCTTAAAATAAATGAGTCCCTCTAAGTATAGGGTAATTTTTTTTTATTTTTTATAACACATCAAATGCTTTCAGCTCATATATTTTATCAGTGCACCTTAATCTGCTAGTCTCCAATCTTAATAATTAAATAACAGTCCAAATAAATTATGTTTTCCTTGTTATGGGCAAACTATGAAAATATTTATTTTTATTATTTTTTAATAGCATTGATTCAGAATTTCAGTGGCATTATATGACCAAACAAATGCTATTTTTCTGATCAGCTTAACTCAATCATAATGTGTTCAAAACGTCTGATGCAGAACGAAATAATATCATATGATGTTGTTTGCATGGTTTTGTGATAAAACATATCACATTTATATAATCTTAATTAAATTCAATTATAATTGTATTTATTTATACTTTCAGATGGGTGTTTGGTTAGTAACATACAGTAGTTGACAGATTTTCTTTTTTTTTATTTCTGTAGATGCAGTATGAATAATATTTTCTTGTTTAGAAAATTCTATATATTTTTCTTCTGTGGTATTAGGATTGTAAAAATACATTTAATAAAGATCATTTTGAGTTAAAGATTTTTTTATTCATCATTTTGACTCAACGGCGGCCATTGCAAGAATTGCAATTCGAGACATAAAGGCAATTCCAAGCAAACTGAAAAACAGGGTGAACAAATATGTGTGTGAGAATATAGTATGACTTTTCTCAATGGATAAAACATGATATTTCTGAAAAAAAATTGATAGAAAATGTATATTTATCATTGATGCATACAAAATGCACCCTACATTTAACAGACTGTACCAAATTTCAGTTATATACAAAATGTGACCATGGAGCAAAAAAAAAGGTAGTCTTCAGTCTCTGGGGGATATTTGTAGAAATCCTCCATCCTCCTTCACTATACAGCAAGACAGAATAACAAATGCAGTGCTCATTTATTAAAATGCTAATTTGCTAATTACCATTATTGATATTAACTCATACAAATGATCTTCGTTATTGGATTTTCCTTGTAAGTGCTAATGGAATGATCATTACATTGGAGAATTATAATATAAAACACCTGAAACCTATTCATCTTTTTGGCAGAGGTCAATTTATGGTAACGAGCTCAAATCAGTAATTTAAAAACTGCTTAAATATATAGCCTCGCTACAACACATAAATACACTGAGGTCATTTTGAATATTGGTAATAATTGGTTCCAGTGGTTCTCATGTTGAAATTAGTTGCGACAACTTAGTATTATTGAGTAATCATCTTAAGATTTTGCATTTGTACTACAAATAAAGTTCCTACAATTCAGTGCAGTATGTTGGTTGAACTTAATTTATTTAGACGTTTTGATACCTCAAAAATATTGATGCAAACTGTTACTTTAATAAGATAAACAATACATAAATCAATGAAATTAATGCTTTTTAGAAGTGTAGCTCAAATTAATGTAGTGTATTGTTCACTTAGAAGATTCATCGGGTTGTTCACAGCCAACCAACACAATTCCTATATTTTATTAACTTAAAAGTCTATTAAGAGACTTACTTTACTTTCCTTCAATTTGTATGGAGGCTTTGCCAAACTATGGAAACCCCTAAATGAAGGGAGAGTTTCAGAAAGCTCCTCAAGCAGTGCTGGAGAAACTACTTAAGTGCCGAGTTAACTTAATTGTGCAGGGCCAGGGACATCAGTATTTTTTTCCCAATTTGTAAATTGGAGATTATGCCATGTGCAACACTAAAACCTTGCCTGTAAAACCTTATAAAACACCTCTCTGCTCAGACATTCGTTTCAGTTAGCTGGTCATTTCCAGGACTTTTCTTTGTTATTGTGGCAGCTTGACCCTGCACTCATTTTTACTCTTAGTAGCATTCAAAATCTCTTGTAATGCATTCACTCTCTTTATTAGCATGAGTTTCAATGGAGATGGGAACAGTACAGCAGAAGTTACAGAAGTGTTGATGCAGTCAGTGCACTTCATTCTGCTCGGCCGCAGTGTCCAGTGTGTGTTTCTGTCTGCACCCTTCACAGCCCACACTACACGACTGCAGTCAGCTTTTGAAGTCAGGAAAGAGAGAGACTTCAGTGATGGAGAAAGATGAGTCAGTGCATGGAGGTGAACAGGATCATATCACTTTTCTACAGAAAAGGATGAGTTCAAAAACACGACCAGAAGCATTGCTGACTAGTGGCATCTGTCTGCATTTACTTCTTTGTCCATCACTATTAGATTGTTAAAGTGCTGTAACCATCAATGTTAATACACATCTCATTTGGGACTCACAGAGTGACCTTTCTCAGCACTGCTCTCATTAGAAGCAACTTAACTATGATATAAGCAATTTAAAATGGCATTAGTTTGCTTTAATAGCCTCACTGTAGAAAAATATCATAACGTCAACAGTAAAAGAGTGATGAATGTGTTGTGATGAATATTTTTACCAAGCGGAGGATTGTCTTGATTGTTTTTAAAATTCACATTCCTGAATCCAAGACAAATCATCTCATGAAAGTAAACTTACAAATGCTACAGTAAAAAATAAATAAATAAATTTCTCAGGATATGAAAATATTTTGTAATAAAAAAATAATTGACATTAGCAGAATTCTATGTTTTACAGCACACTTTTGAATATTTGTAATTGAAATAATGTAATGTTTCTTTTTAAAATGTTTTAAAAAACAAAATATGTGACACACACACATATTGGTTCTTATTAAGTGATATAATGTTAATATACCAATATTAAAATACTAATATTGTTTGCACCTTTTGTGCACTATAACAAACAAAAACATGTGGTAAAGACACAAACCACTAAAATGATGCAATAAACATTAAACAACATTAGATGTTGGATTAAATCCTAATGTGCATATGTAATAATAATAATAATAATAATAATAATAATAATAATAAAAAAATACAAACATAGTACTTTTAAGAGAAAAAAATAAAAACAGTAACTGTAAAGTTTTTTTTTGGGGGGGGGGGTTATTGTATATTTTAAGTTAACTTTATTTATTTTTTTTTACTTCCAAAGTCACAAATGTAACAGTATTCATTATGCTCATCGCATGTTGTTAAATAATTTTTTATTGCATTATTGTAGTGTAATGTTCATCACCATGAAGGTCGTGGTCAGTATACTAAATATTAGTATTTCAGGAGATTGGCATATTAATATTACATTCTCACTGAAATGCATTTATATATTTAAACCTGTTCTTACTGTAAAACGTTGCTACTGTTAATTATTTTATTTATGTATTTTTTTTTACTTTTTTAATTATTTTTTTTACAGTGCTGGTCATCCCGTTAGCTATTTTATTGTATTTTTTTTAAATGCAAGCAACTCCTTCCAGCCCTTGTGTTGCCCAGTGGAAAGAAGCTCTTCAGTCTCGGGTCAATAAGAGGAGCATGTTAACAGAATGCGTGCCCTCTCTCTTTCTCCCTCTTTCCCTGCTGTTCTGGAATGCTATCTTGTTTCTTTCCCAGCTGTCAGACTGCTGTCTGATGTATCAGAGGAATCCGCCTGGCTGTAGCCCTCCAACACGTTTCTTCATTATATCTGTCTGTCACACAAGATGGAGGAGATTGCGTAGGTGTTTCTTTTGTGTTTGTGGCGTAGGCTTGTGTTCGCCTTGGTCCCTCTTCACTGCTGCGCACTGCAGATGACTGTGTATGCCATGCAATCTGTCAGCAGTGTCGTAGTGGGAGGATGTTTACTCTGGCCATGCATGCCACACATCGAGATCACAGGGAAGAGCTGCAATTCCGGCTGTCTCAACAAATAAGTAATTATATAAGGAAAGAAATAATTAAATGCAATGCACCATCGTCATGCAACACAAAAGAGCAGCCGTTTAGATCGAGGACAGCAGCACTGTACAGACTTGACGTGTCTTATTCTCACTGAAAGCTGTAGGTGTTGTGTATATTTGAAGCAACATGCGTGAGAGATTGATGCCGAGATCAGGGCTGTCACGTTAGGAGATAATCCCTGGGATTTCCGCCGCGATTTCACGGAATGCATTTTACTGTGCTTGAATAAAATGGAGAAAGAGAAGTCGTTAATTGCACATTTGGGTTTTCCTCCAGAAAGCGTCCAGCGTAGGCAAATGCTCACAATGATCTTCTGAGAGGAAGTGTGCTGATCTGCCATCGACTGCCGCAGCTTTCACCGGCCTCGTTTCAACACCATATTGACTGAGCCTGTCAAAAGCTATTAGTTTAAATCCTCGCCTGCTTCCGAGCTGAAAAGAAATACGGTTCGGATCAGGACAAGCGCTCAAAGATTTGGACAAAAACAAAAACAACAACAAGAGTGCGTTTGTTTTACAATAACGTCAGAAATGACAAAACAGCCCTATGTTTATTAAATGGAGACCTGGAGACGCTCAAGCATTTTTCTCGGCTGGCAGCATTTATTGGCAAATTCTTCAGTTTGGTAATCAATCTGGCTGTCTGAACTCTCAGAGGTTTGTCTGTATGATTCTTTCCCAACTTTATAATCATCTTTGAATTGATTCATAAATTGAATTGATTGATTCTTGAATTGGATCTTCAAGATTAACAGCCGACAAACATTTAAGGGGAAGTCATTTTTGCACCACTGTTGTCACCAAACAGACTGGAAAAAATAATGGTGGACAGAGTGCAATGGATAGATAGGTAGGTTTGTGGGGTATAATGGTACATGCATCCATCATAGTACGGACATCATGTTTGAGTTCATGCCGTCTGATGATGGATACGGTCTGTCACAGGCGATCAATCCAGAAGGAGGCGCACAATAATGCAACGGTAACTGTCAAAACAGGAAAGAGCAGAAGAACAGATGATCTATGCTCTAATCCAAAATAATAAATCATCGGTTTGGGAAAGTTTCAGGTTGATACACCGGTCAACCGGCTATTAATCTGAACCTTTTTATTTATTTTTTTTTTTTGCTGATGTCTATTCCAGAATTGCACACAAACTGCATTGCAATACTTTCCCCAAAAAGTAATGTGCGTGGAAGTCTGTGAAGAAGAGAAAACAGTGTAGCAGGCAGATCAAGCTCACTGTTTGTGATGCTCAAAATATAAGAAGACAAATATGTGGGGGTTTAAAAATGAATGCAGAGGAACTGAACATCTTCAGAAATGTCTCGATGGCATGTTCTTTCCTCTTATCTTCATATAATGCACATTAAAGTAGTGTTATAAGCACAGCTGCTTTTGATTGTACAGCGGTAACCAAAGAAACACTGTATGCTGTTCCATAAGCGCCACCTGCTGTTTATACATAGATAGATAGATAGATAGATAGATAGATAGATAGATAGATAGATAGATAGATAGATAGATAGATAGATAGATAGATAGATAGATAGATAGATAGATAGATAGATAGATAGATAGGATGCTTTAAGAGCAGTAATGTACTTAATGTGATGCCCTGGGTGCACTGCTGCTTACAAACACATTTCCAGAACACCACTATGGAAATCATTTGCTTATTAAAATTTCTAGTTATAGCGGTTGTTATTATTCCATAATGCTGTGAATGCTCCTTTTTGAATGCAGTGTCTAAAGCTGAAATGTGCTCATTCTCTGCAGTCTAATGTTTGTGAAAATTTGGTTGTTCTTCGTGTTTCTATCTCCCAGAAGTTTGTTGTTAGATGAAAAAAAAAAAAAATAATAATAATATATATATATATATATATATATGCAAAGCTGGAAAGGGTTCTTACAGATGTAAGAAATTATTGACCTTGACATATGACTAACTGATGAATTATTTCAGGTCCCATAAATGATGCTATAGAGAAGGAATGCTCCAATTAAATCCATAAGTAGGTTATGTCGGTTGATGGTCAAAGTTTTTTGGAGTGTCCTATTTAAACAAGCATTCAGAGGATCTCTGATTTTGTCTGCTTCAAAGGCTCTGATTGTGTGGCCTCTTAAAAAACAGTCCTCGAGGATGAAGGCATTGCATTTTTAAGTGCTTTGTGTTTTTTTTCCTCGGAATATAAATCATCACAAAACATTAAATGTGGACTCTACGGCTGATTACTGGTGCACTCATTCCCCAATGGTCACTCGCAGCAAATAAATCACTCGAGATGTGAACTCCATGGCATTTCCTCCATCTAAAGAGCAGTGTGCATCAAGGATTTTCAAACTTTTTGATGCC
Organism: Carassius auratus; assembly: GCF_003368295.1. NCBI lineage: Eukaryota > Metazoa > Chordata > Actinopteri > Cypriniformes > Cyprinidae > Carassius > Carassius auratus. Next base: position 13,985 of record NW_020526730.1, read on the forward strand.
AAATATGACCTTTCCTACAATAGGTAGATATGTGCATGTATAAAGACCCATTTATATGGTTAAAACAATAGAATTTTTTTTTGTAGAAGAATAAAATTAAGTAGAAGAATAAAATAATCTCTTTGAAATGGTTTTCAATCAGAAACTAATAATTATCTATAGTGATAAATGGTTTATAGTAATCAGATCCCAAGAAGTAACGTGTTTAGAGTGCAGCTTTATATTATCCGCCTTGTGAGCGATGCATTACTTTCTATTCAGTGTATTTAAAACACAGCAGCCCTGAACTCAGACTTATGAGATTCCTCCCTGAGTGACCTTAGATGGAGAAGTAAATCAGATGACCCTGAAATATTATTGCACTCAACAGGAGAAGATCATCTCCATAAATATAGACAGTTGACTATAGGTGAGCCGAGGGAATGAATGTGCTGTGTCTGAATGACTGTGCAGTACATCACACTGTATACAGCACATGCACATCAAAAACACATTAATGTGGAGCGGGCAGAACTGAGAAGACTGTGTGTCTCCCTGTCGTTTCGGAGTAGCATCTCTAAATATACTTCACAAAGCCTGATGCTTTTGCTGGAGGGAACAACTGACATATACTGATTAAGAGACATAATGCAATCAGACAAAAAAGAGGTAGAACTAGGAAAGCCTGATAGTATTCTGGATTGAAGTCTGGCAACCAGCGCATGCACTTTTATGTTTAATGGATGAATGCCTTCCGTTTGTTTTTGGCAAAGAGCACTGTTGTCTGACCTCTTTGATTTCTGCAGTAATCAGGCCAATTCCGCAGAGGGTTTGCTGTTTCTAAACATTTATCATTTTATATTTCTCACTGTTGATTTGAATCGTCCCAGCATGACCTCATAAGTAATCATATGCATTCATATGTAAAGTTGGTTCCAGTGCACATGTATTTTCATTCGTCTGAATAGAGTCTGAGACATTTTGACAGCATCTAAAATACAAACCTCATTAATGTGCAAATAACTGTGAAAACTAAAACCATAAAACAGTTTTTGATACTTGGAATAACAGAAACTCATGCATATATATATATGCATGAAAAAGATGAGTCTTTAGATGTTTCTTTAAAATGAGTAAATAATCAGCTGTACGAATTGAGATTGGGAGGTCATTCCACCAGCTGGGCACAGTCCAGGAAAAGGTCCGTGAGAGCGATTTTGAACTTCTTTGGGATGGTACCACAAGGCATCATTCACTTGCAGAGTGCAAACTTCTGGAGGGCACATAAGATTTAACCAGTGAGTTTAGGTAAGTTGGTGCCATGCCAGTGGTCGTCTTGTAGGCAAGCATCAGTACCTTGAATTTGATGCGAGCGGATACTGGTAGCCAGTTTAACCTGATGAGGAGAGGAGTAACGTGAGCTTTTTTTGGCTCATTTAAGTCAACCCTCGGTTATTCCAGAGGTTATTCCAGAGTTTAGGCGCCAAATAGGAAAAGGATCTGCTGCCCGCAGTTGATTTTGATATTCTAGGTATTATCAAATTGCCTTAGTTTTGAGAACGTAGCGGACGTAGAGGAGTATAATGTAAAAGGAGCTCATTCAAATACTGAGGTGCTAAACCATTCAGGGCTTTATAAGTAATAAGCAATATTTTAAAATCTATACGATGTTTGATAGGGAGCCAGTGCAGCGATGACAGGACCGGGCTAATATGGTCATACTTCCTGGTTCTAGTAAGAACTCTTGCTGCTGCATTTTGGACTAGCTGTAGTTTGTTTATTAAGCGTGCAGAACAACCACCCAATAAAGCATTACAATAATCTAACCTTGAGGTCATAAATGCATGAATTAACATTTCTGCATTTGCCACTGAGAGCATAGGCCGTAATTTAGATATATTTTTGAGATGGAAAAATGCAGTTTTACAAATGCTAGAAACGCGGCTTTCTAAGGAAAGATTGCGATCAAATAGCACACCTAGGTTCCTAACTGATGACGAAGAATTGACAGAGCAACCATCAAGTCTTAGACAGTGTTCTAGGTTATTACAAGCAGAGTTTTTAGGTCCTATAATAACACCTCGGTTTTTTAATTTAGGAGTAAGAAATTACTTGTCATCCAATTTTTTATATCGACTATGCATTCCATTAGTTTTTCAAATTGGTGTGTTTCACCGGGCCGCGAAGAAATATAGAGCTGAGTATCATCAGCATAACAGTGAAAGCTAAAAAGCTCTGGATGATATCTCCCAAGGGTAACATATAAAGCGTGAAGAGTAGCAGCCCTAGTACTGAGCCTTGAGGTACTCCATACTGCACTTGTGATCGATATGATACATCTTCATTTCACTGCTTCACTCTTCGATTCACTGCTACGAATTGATGGCGGTCATATACGTACGATTTAAACCATGCTAATGCACTTCCACTGATGCCAACAAAGTGTTCAAATCTATGCAAAAGACTGCTGTGGTCAATCGGGTCAAACGCAGCACTAAGATCCAATAAAGCTAATAGAGAGATACACCCACGATCCGATGATGAGAGCAGATCATTTGTAACGCTAAGGAGAGCAGTCTCAGTACTATGATACGAGCTAAATCCTCACTGGAAATCCCCACATATACAATTTTTCTCTAAGAAGGAATATAATTGTGAGGATACCACCTTTTCTAGTATCTTGGACAGAAAAGGGAGATTCGAGATTGGTCTATAATTAACTAGTTATTTTGGGTCAAGTTGTGTTTTTTTTTTTTTTTTTTTTTTTATGAGAGGCTTAATAACAGCCAGTTTGAAGGTTTTGGGGACATATCCTAATGACAATGAGGAATTAATAATAGTCAGAAGAGGACCTATGACTTCTGGAAGCACCTCTTTTAGGAACTTAGATGGTATAGGGTCTAACATACATGTTGTTGGTTTAGATGATTTAACAAGTTTATACAATTCTTCCTCTCCTATAGTAGAGAATGAGCGGAACTGTTCCTCAGGGGGTCTATAATGCACTGTCTGATGTGATAATGTAGCTGACGGCTGAATGGTTGCAATTTTATCTCTAATAGTATCGATTTTAGAAGTAAAGTAGTTCATAAAGTCATTACTGCTGTGGTGTTGGGAAACGTCAACACTTGTTGAGGCTTTATTTTCCGTTAATTTAGCCACTGTATTGAATAAATACCTGGGCTTATGTTTGTTTTCTTCTAAAAGAGAAGAAAAGTAATCAGATCTAGCAGCTTTTAATGCTTTTCTGTAGGATATGTTACTTTCCCGCCAAGCAATACGAAATACCTCTAGTTTTGTTTTCCTCCAGCTGCGCTCCATTTTTTTTTTTTTTTTTTATGTTTACATGCAGGAAGAGCCAGGAGAGCATTACAATAGTCCAGTCTGGAGAGAACAAGAGCTTGGACAAGAAGTTGGGTGGCTTGCTCTGACAGGAAGGGTCTAATCTTCATTATGTTGTATAAGGCAAACCTGCAGGACCGGGTCGTTGTAGCAATGTGGTCTATGAAGCTTAACTGATGATCCATCACAACTCCTAGATTTCTGGCTGTCCTCGAATGAGTTATGGTTAATGAACCCAGCTGTATAGAGAAGTTGTGATGAAGCAATGGGTTAGCTGGAATCACCAGGAGTTCTGTCTTTGTAAGGTTAAGCTGAAGGTGATGGTCATTCATCCAGCTAGAAATGTCACTCAGACAGGCTGAAATGCAAGCAACTACCGTCGGGTCATCTGGATGGAATGAGAAGTAGAGTTGAGTGTCATCAGCGTAGCAGTGATAAGAGAAGCCATGCTTCTGAATGACAGATCCTAATGATGTCATGTAGATTGAGAAGAGAAGTGGTCCAAGTACTGAGCCTTGAGGAACCCCAGTAGCAAGGTGTTGTGACTTAGAAACATCACCCCTCCAAGACACACTAAAGGATCTGTCGGAGAGGTAGGACTTAACCCAGAGGAGTACAGTTACAGAGATGCCCATTTTTCTGAAGGTGGACAGGAGAATCTGGTGATTAACAGTGTCAAAAGCAGCAGACAGGTGCAGTAAGATGAGTACCGAGGATTTTGAAGCTGCTCTTGCTAGTCGCAGGGCTTCAGTAACCGAGAGCAGAGCAGTCTCAGTTGAGTGGCCACTTTTGAAGCCAGATTGGTTGCTCTCCAGGAGGTTGTTCTGTACAAGGAACATAGAAAGCTAGTTGAACACAGCTCGCTCAAGTGTCTTTGCACTGAATGGAAGAAGGGATACTGGTCTGTAGTTTTAAAGAAGCGCTGTATTTAGAGATGGTTTCTTGAGCAGTGGGCTTACCCGAGCCTGCTTGAATGCTGAGGGAAATGTTCCAGAGTGAAGAGAGGAGTTGATAATGTGAGTAAGCAACGGTATGACTGAAGAAGAGATCTCTTGAAGGAGGTGAGTGGGGATCGGATCAAGTGGACAAGTAGTAGGATGATTGGACAGGAGAAGTTTGGAGACGTCCATATCTGAGAGTGGAGAGAAGGAGGAGAAAGAGTGTGCGTGGGTCATTGTGGAATTGTCCTCAGTCTGCGGTGTGGAGAATTGGTCACTGATGGATCTTGTCTTATTTGTGAAGAAAACTGCAAAGTCGTCTGCTGTAAGAGTCGATGGAGGAGGTGGAGGCGGTGGATTAAGAAGAGAAGAGAAAGTCTTGAATAGTGTCTGAGCATCACATCAATTGTTAATTTTGTTATGGTAGTAGGATGTTTTAGCCGTGAAGACATTTGCAGAGAAGGAAGAGAGGAGAGACTGATACACACTGACGTCGGTGAGGTCGAAATTTTGACAGGAACAGAACCCAAAACAGAAATGAAGTAGAATGTGATAGTACCGAACAAAATAAAAAATTTTGACCATTGGCCATTGTTTAATAACGTTATTTTTATCGTTCCATTGAATATTTGAAATTTGCTGTCAACCAATCACGAATTCCAGCAGTATGTCATATCTAAATGTGACGCTGAAGCCAACGAGTGAAATTTCAGCTCGGCTGTGAACTCATCATAGGCAAGTCTCAATGGTAATGCACTGTCTGCATGGCCGGATTAAGACCAAATTAGGCCCGATGCTGCAGCAACCTCTAGAGGGGCTTGGCTGTTGTTATTGATTCTATTTGGAAGTCTACCGGAAGTTAAGTTAGGACACCTAAAGCGCGCATGCGCAGTAACGTTTGTTTATGTTTCGGAAAGTTAATAATATCAGAGGAATGCAGGAACAGAAACATTAAAATATAGATTCTGCTCAGAGTGAACCGATTAAATTTTTTTCCCCCGTTTTCAAGCCTTTTACTGAACCCAGTTTGTTTTAGGTGCTTTAAAGCAAACCATATTACAGATGCTTTGTCAGATTTAAGTTGAACCGCAGTCCCAACACGTGCTGAACTGTGTGTGGAGAACAGAACGGTTCAGGTTTTTTTCAGCCAACCGTGCCACCCCTAACATACACACTGTGTGTGTGTGTGTGTGTGTATACTGTATTTCATACTGTATATACATTAGAGGTGGGCAGATCGATACTTATATCGATGATATCGATACCAACGTTGGTATCGGTATTGATCGATACCAACGGGAAAATATCGATACTTAAGTTTCAGTTTCTCTCGTTTTGCGACCTGGCCGTGTTTGTCAAAATGCTGCTGCTGTCACAGAGCAGAGCAAGCTCTCAAGAGTGCTGCTCGTGCTCGACACTGCTCTCCGCCCCCTCTCCTGTGCTGTACCGTCACGTGACTCACCACTAGCGCTACCACCAGCAGTCAGGCGCGCGCACCGCTCAGCCGCGCATTTCTAACAGCAGTCGGTCAGAGGCAGAGAAAGAGGAGCGTTGTATGGCTGTATTTTCAGGCCGATCTACCCTTTTTGTGTTAGCTGTGAAAGGGATACTAGTTTCTATATTTAAACTTCACCTAGATGTGTACCAGACTTAATTATTTTTATTATTTTTCAATAGCTGATTCTCCAAGAGCAGTGGCTATTACAAGGCGCCTATCAGAAATGATTGTGAAGGACCTGCAGCCTCTTTCCATAGTGGAAGATGTCGGCTTCAGGAATTTTGTATAAGGAGAATTTGTTTTATATTGTGAAGTAAAACTTTGTGACTTTAAGAAAAAAATACTGAAAAGAAGTGCACTAAAGAGGAGCAAATTTTTTTTTATTAACATGCTACTTGAAAAGAGAATTTGTTTTTAATTTTTTTATATTTGTGAAGTAATCATTTTGTAACTTTGTTTATTTAAATAAATCAGAAGTAACCAAAAGTTGTTTCTGAACAAAAGCTTTTGTAGTACTGATTAATAACCCAAAATGCAAATCACAAAAACAAATTAAAAGTCATGAAAATTAATTTAGATTTAGGTTGAAGACACATCCACCTTAATTATTAAAAAGTATCGATATTGGTATCGGTATCGGCGATACTGGCCCTGTATTTACTTGGTATCGGATCGATACCAAATCTAGCGGTATCGCACACCTCTAATATACATACTGTATATCATTTATACTCTATATCATTTTCCATCTGTATATTGATGCTGTAAGTTTAAATGTCAAACCCACACATGAACACTTTTGCACACAAGGCTTGTTGGTCACATGACTGCAGATAATACACTTCCTGGAATCTGTTTAAATCTGTGGTAACCTGAATCCTGTGGGATCTGCTCTAATCTGAACTGAACCTGACACTCATTTGATGAACATTTTAGGACCCTGAAGTGCTTCTCAAGAGATGCCAGATTGTGTGAATTAAGCAGGCAAAATACTGCTCATAAATCCCTGAAAACACTGACATGACTGAGTTCATGAGTGAGGATCACAATGCCTCAAATTGTTTTAGTTCTGTTTTTGAGGTGTTGGATAAGTGGCACTGAATGAATACACAGATCAGATGAAGGTTTACTTTGGTGTGTCAGACTCTCATTCTCATGTTTCTCTGTGACACACACTGATGTGACTTGACGTTTTTTTCATTTCTTAAGCTGTATTCAGAGCTGACTGCTCCACAGACATACTCTGTGATGTTAATCCTGTCTGTTTTCAGCATGCCTGTGTTTTCCTCACACAACCTTGGAAAAAAATAAGGGAACCAGTAACTGAATATTTTTCACTTAACTCTTCTGAGAAATCTAATCCTCTCCGGATAAGAATATCTCTGATTGCAGTATATCATTAGTATCATTATTTTGTTTGTTTTTGCATTGTCTGGTGCCAGCCTAAAGGGATATAAAAAGAAAATTAAATAATTCTGAAGAGTCCCACCATATAACTCTGTAGCATGTGCTCTGAATGAAGGAATGAAACAGAACAGTACGTCAAAACTATATTATATGTTCTACAAATTACAGTTGTTTTGGCAATATTATATGTTCTACAGAAAGTACATAGAAAACCAAATCAATAAAAAAATATAATAATTGTAATAATATCATATGTGTTCCTATGGCTCAGTGGTAGAGCATTGCGTTAGCAGAGCAAAAGGATGTGGGTTCAATTCCCAGGGAACACTCATACTGATAAAAAACAATAGAAAGTGTGTAGTCTGAATGCACAGTAAGTCACTTTACATAAAAGTGTCTGCTAAATGTAATGTAATATAATATGCTAACGCAGATTGTAGCACATACCAATGCAAAATAGCAATGTCAAGTGACCAAGTTCAGAAGGCCAAAAGTGCAGCACCCTGCTCAAGCCAGTCTGTGTTGGATATAATTGGACTGAACTTATTCTAAATTAATTCATGCAGTCATTTGGATGCTATTTATAAGGAGAGCGAAAGAAATATACTGAGAAAGTGAAGCTTTCCAGTCCAGCAGTAAACAACAGAATAAATGTTTGATAAGGGACAACTTTCTGTATGAAAAGAAATGCAAGGTGCAGGTTATGACCCGAGCAGAAACAGCCTGCGAAAACAATTACTGTTGAACGCTGGTCAAATCATTTCTGAGCATGAAGAAGCTGGAGAGCATGTGAACAGATTTCAGCTGCAAAACAGTGTGAAGCCACACACTGACCTGACCTGCAGTTCAGATAGACTCATTTGTGTGTGTGTGTGTGTGTGTGTGTGTGTGTGGAGCTCTAATTACTCTCCTGAGAGACGCTCTGCTAAGCAGGAACAGAGCTGGAAGTGGACAGATCCTAATTAAAACTCATGTCAGGGATCTACAGCTCCACACAACTCTCAATCCACTGCTGTCACTGATTCTCTGAGGACAGCATCAGGCTGTCAGTCTACTGTAGATGACACAAGTGCATTGATGTTAATGTGATTTCTTCTTACAAAACTGTCTTTTAACACTTTATTATAGCAATCTAATTATTAAAGGCCCAAGACACACTCTGACACCAAACCAGTTGGTGGCCGTTGTGTAAAGGTTTAATGTTCTTGGATTCTGTGGTTTAACTCACACTGTCTCGTGCATGCTGGGGGAAATAATTAGTCTATTTCTATCTGACGCAAATGGTATCATTAAAGGCATGGTTTCTCGTGAAATCTGGGTTTGTGCAGGTTGAAGGTTATGAATTCAGAAGGCAGAGACATCTGCAGCAACTCAATGATTAACTGAACTTGAAGACGAGGACTAAGAAAATATGAGCTGCAAGCTGTCTGGATAAGTAAACAATGAGCTCCGAGGGCAAATAAATATGAGGGAGGCTTACTGACTGCATCTGAAATGAGAAAGAGGTCAGATTGTCACCTGTTTATTCATCTTTCCTCTCTGTTAGTGTGAATGTTTAAAAAGAATCACATTAGGAAGCACTGCAGAGCAAGAATCAAACATTTTCATCTCAGCAGCTTCATCTTCTGGCAAAAACCCTTCAAAACGCTGCACTAAAGGCAAATTATAACTGTTTTAAATAGACAGGTGATGAAGAACAGGACTGGACCTTTTATCTTGCAGTATTTGCTACTTTGAGATCATATTACAGAGACTGGAGGGGCATTATGAAAATGTAATTCAAAATAAAGCACAATTAAAATGTATTTTAATGTAAAAATAAATAAATAAATGCAAATGTAATATATGTAAAACAAAAATAACTATTTAAAATAAATAAAGACAAATTAAATAAATTAAAATACTTAGAAAACAGTGTTGCGATACTCCTATATCACTAGGTTTACTTTGACACATTCTTAAATAAAATTAATTAAAATTAAATTAAATTAAATTAAATTAAAAAATATAAAATAAAACAACTGCTGCACTATTCCTATATCACTAGAGTTACTTTAAAAATGTCAAACAAAACAAAATGAAATAATAAAAGTATCTAATGGAAAACTATTCTACAAAAATAAATAAATAAATAAATAAAAAATAATAATAATAAAGTTTTGTTCTGTTATTCCTATAACATTAGGGTTACTTTCAAAATATAAAATAAAATGTAAATAATGTAAAATAAAATCCCTACCTAGAACAGTGCTGAGCTATTTCTATATCATCAGGATCTGCCACTGACTGTAGCACCATCTTTCTTCCGCTATGCATTAAAATCTGTAATCCTGCTAGTAAGACCTAGTTTCCCTAAATATATTCATAATCTGATTGCATCTTGCTTTGTGGAAACACTCACAAACATGCACAAAGCTCCCTTCCCACTTCATTCAGACTATTTATGGAAGCTAAGCAGCTAAAATGGGTTATTCAGAAAAATCTCATGAATTGACGTCAACACAAGTGAATCACATTTACACATCGACACAGATTCAGCAACTTTCCCCGTCCTGGTCAATAACATTGTAGAAGTTTTTATATCACTGTATGATTATATGCGGGGCCTTGGGAGCAATGGGAGCTCAGAAGAAATATGGCATTTTTACACCAAACAGAACTGAACAAAAAAAAATAATGACGATATTTGTTTCTACACAAGCTTCCCAAAACTGGGCTGCTGTTGTCTATCTGATGTTCAGTCTCACTCAGTGTCAGAGTGTTTCCAGACATTGATCATTTACATTTGAATAATTCAATTGTTGGTTTAGCCAGTGTAAAAAGAAAGCTTATATATTCATATTTAGTCAGCACTGATTAAAATTGGATGAGGGATGAAAACAGAAATGTTTGACACTGATGTAACCCAACAATAAACTTTAAAGGAATATATTTAAGTAATGTTTTTGGAGAACTCGCAAGCTACTTATTTTTAAATCAAAATGTATTAGATTTTAAATGTATAGTAAATATAATTAGCTTTTTTGACCCACTTAATTAATTCTACAGTATATCTTTTGATATAATTTCAGAAGTACTTACAGTTTTTTTTCCTTGGTATATGGTTAAAGTGACGAATGCATTGATAAACATTTATATTCAACTAAAGGTTACACTTTATTTTAAGATGTCCTTGTTACAGTGTAGTTGTTACATGTATAACTGACTTAAGTACTGGGTAATATTAATTAACTACATGCGCATGTACTTACTATGGTTAGGGTTTGGCTCAGGGTTACTTGCTTTCAATTACTCATTATTAAGTGTTATTATAATAGTAAGCACATGTGTAAGTAGGACTCCTTTTAAAGCAACAAAATGATTAATTTAAACTCACATCATAAACTCAGTGTGGTTTCATCCTCAAAACGAAGTGATTTTCGGTCATTGTTAAATCTACGCTGTGACTCGCTTTTACGATGTATAAAATATGGGCCCTCAGGATAGGAGAAAGCTTTCAGATTTGCACAGCTGTCAAGAAAGTGCTCTTTCTTTCTCTTCACAGGCGTCTCTGACAGGAGAAGAGCGCTGATTTGTGGAGATCTCTCTCTCTCTCTCTCTCTCTCTCTCTCTCTCTCTGCGGAGAGCAGAAGATGATGCTGAATAAGGTTTAAACCAGGATGAATGAGAGAGAGTCTGGCTGGAAATTTTCAACTAAGCGACTGAGCGCTGTATTCAATGCTGCCTATTCAACTGAATAAAGGCCATTATTGTGGGTTTTATGGTGGCTACAGTAATTATAGCAAACATGAATGTGATAAACCCACTGCAATCATTAAAATATGACAGAAAAGTGAGGGTGGCTCTCTGAGGACGAGGAGGCTCTAACTTACGCACCTGAAGTCTCTGGAAGAGGCTGTTCAATGATTTCCCCAGGTGCCTCCAAATCACTCTGAGTCACGAGTATGAACACATGTTGATGGCTTCTGAAAGTGAACTTGAGTAATGTTTGATCTTTGGACTGGATGCAGAAGCACTGAAAAGACCAACACCTGACATTTGTGTCGCCAGACTGAACTCTGTTTGTTTTGGGAAGTACAGGGAAAAAATAATCTGGAGCGATTAAACATCTTACTTCATCCCAGTGAATGAGGAGCAAACTATCTTGAAGAATGTTGATTTTGTTACTCAAAAGAACCCAGTATAATGAAACGTATTGTAACTTTGTATGTTGAAGAATAGAGCAAGTACATAAGTTGTGAATCGATGACTGAGTAAATAAAATAAATATTTTGTGTCTCATAAAGAAAACAACAGCAATTTTCAAATGGATTTACTAACAACTTGTGCCAGCGCAAACTGCCTTTTGGCTTTAAAATAAAACTGTGAGCATTAACTAAAGATATGCAGGGAAGAATTAGAGCGGAAAAGGTGTGGACAGTTATCTTTTGCACCTGACCTTATTGAATATGCATTTGTAGGAGTTTTGCACAAAACCATTTACTAACATTTGCGTTCGTCATATTACTGGTATTTGCGACATTATTTTAAAAAAAAGTATGTCTTAAACTGTTTTGCATTTGAAATGGCTGCATTTATTGTTGCTTGGAGACACAGCGCACGGAACAGAGAGAATAGAGAGGATTTTTTTTTCCAAACATTTTCGTTTATCTGAATGCCAGAAGAACACATTATCTGAATATATAGTTTTCCAAGCAATTTTATTGTTAATATGTCCCAGGAATTACAAAAGGACATGGAATACCAGGTCTATCAAAACATCTACCGGTTCTCTTCAACGTACTGTGGCTTCTTTATTTCTTTATTCTTTAGTTGTGACTACGCTAATTTGCACTTGCATTTTGTGTTGGTCGATATGTAAATGAGATGTTGCATCTGTGCAATGTTGCACATAATTTGCACGTTGCTAGTAAAGCACTTGTGGAAATTTCCCCTTTCAGGTATTTTGGAATTGTGCTCTCGCGCTTATTTCCCCTGTTTACTAAAACCAGCCCAGAGTTAAAACATACGCTAGCTTTTTAACTAATGGTGCTTTCTGTTTTTTATTTTTCTCTCTTTGTCAAATTAAATCACTTGACAGATCTGGTTGGTTAACACATGTTCAACTCGTGTAGGAAGCCATATTTGCAGTGTAACCAATTATTATCCTTTGATACCTTGCATTATCCTTGTCTTTCAGAGTGTTTGCAGTTCAGCGTTTTTGCTTGTTCTGCTGACTAAAGCTGACTCGCAGCCGTTCACCCCAAGGTTATCCATCCAGCTGTGCGCTGGAATAAACAAACGCCTCAAACAAAGCTTTGATCCCACGCACTCATGCTACAGTACACCAATGAAAGCTGAAAGAGTGTAAAATCGGTGTTCAGTTGATGCACATCCTCAAAAATGCTCTACATTATTGCTCTCAGTATATCATCAGGCTGCTGTTAAAGCCAGAGAAGTCACGCATGTCTTACACCTAGTCTAGCTCAGCACAAAATCATTCTGACAGAAGCAGTCGCTTTCATCTTAGAGGAGCTCGCTTGCAGTTGGAGACAACGGGAACAGCACGTTGTGAAAGTCCTTATATTCTCTACTCCAAGTCATGACACAGAAACGTCTGAAATTATGCTCACATTTTGCACCATCTAATTTTTTAAACAAAGATATTTTAGACTGTGAGAGAAACCTGCTGAGAGAAAAGACTGACAGAAAGTGACACCAAGGAAAATCTGAAGGAAAACCTGTCATTCCAAACTCAAATTGTTTATTTTATTTTGTTTTGGTTTATTTTGTTTCCTTAATGATTTTGATCTTCTTTTACAATCTCACGGGTCACAATTATATGTATATATGAATTCATATGCATAAAATCAAACTTGTCCGATTCTGATTGACCATGTGACACAACGAACAATACCATACTGATTCCAAACCTGGTGCAATTCATATGGCAATAATAAATAGAGAATTCAAAGTGTTGTGGGAAGATAATTGCTTTGTCTTTTATAAATAGTGCTTGTTCATCTGGTTCCACTCTGCTTCACTGAAGGTCAACTGATGTTCTGAAGATAACTCAATGTTGTGATGTTGCTGGGATGATGAAGTGAAAGACTGAAACACTAGATTTATAAAATGTCTCTTCATTTTTACTGGTTTTTTACATTTTTACCCCCCCCCCCAAAAAAAAAAATATAATAATATTCTACTTCAATAATGCACCATTAATTTAAGCTGTGACATGCCATTTATTTTATTGACAAGTATTCTGAAAATAAATAGTTTTCAGTGTACTTTTTCCATTGTTATAAACTACAATGATCCCAATCGTTCATGAACTTTACAAAAGCACAAAACCAGCGGTGCAACATGCACTCATTCATCAGAAAATTGGGCACCATTTATACAAAGAAACGTATTGATTATATTCAACAACTCTTTCATAAGAATACCATTTTGGCTCTATTGAAATTTCTGAATTTATGAGATGAAGCTTTAAGCACACATCTCTAAACTACAACATTCACAGTGAGAGTTTCAGGTTTTTGCCAGTGCAACGTCACGTCTAGCATCTACATTTCCCACTCAAGTCATCACTCTGTTGTCTTACGATGCCCTTTTACTGAAATGCTCCACATTGTCATTTATCACTCCATAAATAGGTTATGAATGGGCACCGGCGTATGGGAAACCCGGCAGCCCACGCAGTGTAACGTATTATAAGGCAATGAATCTCTGCTAGGATTTAAAGCACCTTTCCAATGCAAGAGAAAGCAGTTTCTGTGGTGCAGACTTATTAATGCAGCAAACATGTGTTTGCATACTGAAATCATAATCATAAAGGTGTGGCAGCCTGTCTCTGCCACTGAATAAAACATAAATAAAACAAGGTACTTCTGACTTTTTTATCCCAAAATGTTTTTTTTTTTTTTTTTTTTTTTTTATTGCCTTATATAAATTTGCTATAAAGTCAAAATTGTGGGATATACAGTTTTAATTCTCACTTTTTGCAAGTTTCAAGTTTACATCTTGTGATTCTGAATTCTGTTTCTCAGAATCATTAGATATAAACTCGCAATTGTAAGTTATACAAGTAAAGTCCAATTCTTAAAGCTGCTTGACTATATCTCACAATTCTAAAAGTCACAATTGCATGTTGTAAACTTTTAATTACATTTTAATTTGTCAGAATTGTGCAAAACACAATTCAGAATTGTTAGATAAAAAATTGCCTTATTTCACTCTTTATTCAGCTGCATACAGCACACATGCAAAGCAGTTGCAAAATTAACAAGAAATTATAGAATGACTGCCTTCACAAAGTAGTTTTCCAGAACTTTCACTCTCGCTGTTCCTCTCTGGTGAATGAGCTGCCGAGCTCCACCTGAACTGCTGAGGCCATCACAACACAACTAAAGTCACATCTTCTGACAGTACTTCTCCTTTTCACAACTCTAAACCTATGCACTTGCAAAACAAAAACCTCTTTATTCCATTTCTCCTCTGCTTTAGATTGTCTCTTAATCTAGCATTATACAGTATAAACAAGGCATTGTATACTGCGAATATTGTCAGCTCTGTGACAGATTGCTTATGCTCCACTATTGGATAAAAGCATCTGTTAAATGCATAAATGTAAACAGAACGTTTAGCTTGGCTGTTTCCATCAGTCAAAAACTGTGTGTCATCGTTTATGTGCAAAGCAGATGTGAGGAACTTGTCCTTCTGTCTTCTTCAGCTAAAGTGTTAGACATGCAAAGAAGAAAATAAATAAGACAATCAACAAATAGCATTTAAAACATCAACAATCTGCTTTATAAGTCAAGTGCCCTGGCATTCTGCACGTCCCCATGAGGCCGCTTGCAGAAAGAGATCAGAGCAGGGCAATTACGCTACTATTCTGGGGATTTAGCAGCTAATTATTTCATAACAACAAAGGAACACCTAGAAGATGGCTTATGAACGCTCACTATGGCACACACTTCATCAAAAGATCCCTAGAGTAAGTCCTTCTGAGTAACAGGACTCTTCTCCTGATGAAAGTCAGACTTCCCTTCTGTGAAATCGGGCAGAAACGTTGTTAATCAAATCATCGCTCTATTACAAAATAATTTAGCATTAAAAAACTAAACATAGAAATAATAATAAGAGACTTCTTAACCACTCAGATGTGTGTCTGCATGATAATTCTTCTAGTGTATGCATTTATGTGCATTGCATTTCAGGTGTAATATGCAAATTTGATGCATGTAATATCGACAGCTTCTGAAATATAAACACTTTGGACCATTAAAGATGATGAGGTTCAGCGAATATTGAGAATTCACAGATTTAATGTCATTTGCACGATTAATGCATTGGCATAACTTGGCTTCATGGACTGTGAGCACTTGTGACAAACTGCTTTTGATGTTCCTCGTCTCTAAGTCTCTTTGGATAAAAGCATCTGCAAAATGAACAGATGCAAATGTAATTTCACACAGAATTGAAAACAAAGCAGTTTAAAGTGATTATACTTGAATGGAACTGTTGTTTTGCTTAAGTATGTTGCTCATGCAAATGATAACCAGGACGTTTACAAGAATAAGCAGTGTCTAGATGGGTCATGTGACATCCAGCTATTCTAAATTACCTAGTGAAAGTTAACTAGTTTTAACTTGTGGCCTGCTCCTCTGCATTTCAAAGACAAATAACAAAGAACTAAGATTGCTAATTGAGGCTCGTGGCAGGTCAACAAAGTTTCCTGAAGCAATAAACATTAGCTGAAAATATAATAAAGAAAGGCAAGAAATGATAAGGAGCTTGCTTTGCTTTAGGACACTGCTTGACAATGTGTAGCTTTGCCTTAGCTATTTTGATGAAAATCACACAACGCTGTGTTATAAGGTTAAATCAACCATCTGCTGGTAATTTGACTCACGCTCATTACTTGAAGAATATAAATTTCTTCCTGCTTGTGTTATTAGTTCATTCAGCAATTTGGAGCTTTAAAAACAGGCTAAACAATAAAGTAATTTGCTGAAACAGCTGTAATTTGGGTTTGAGGATGTTCTGATTAGACCCATGCAAAAAACTGGAAATTACTGTTTTCCTGCCTATTGTGGAGTGTTTATTAAACACTGCAGCACCTGTAGGTTAGACATTTTGGATACTGAAAAAAAAAGCATAGTTTATACTGAAGCATAAAAAAATACTCACTTTTAGTAAGTCATTGTTGCACTCTTAAAATACTGGGTTATTTTATTTTCTGAGTCATCTACAGGAGAGAGTGGTTCTCGGCACTGTCGATTTGGTGCACTTCTTCAGTGAAATAAAGGTTTGTATACACTTTATTTCATTTATAAAGGCTTTACTGTGCTGCAAATTGTTTTATTTTATGCAACTAAACATAAGGACGAGATGTCATTCAGCTGCTTCAGCATCGGTCACATGATGGAAAAGCCTTTTGCCTTGCATAACATAAATGGATATTATTTGTTATAATACTGAGTTTAATTTAATTTGATGTAAAAATGTGTTCTCTTATCTCAGTACTGTGTGTTTATGAGCAGGTTTAAACACGAGGCCGCGGTCTGATTTAGTAACAAAACATAGTAACACTTTCCTTAAAGCCTAGATGTATAGTTTTGATGCATAAGTGATGCCTTTTGATGCACTTTATAATGCATTGTACAATCTTATGAATAATTGTAACCACAGTTAACCACTTTTTGTCACACTATGCATTTTAAATTGTTATAATTATTTATGATACTACTCTTTATAAGGTATTACACATAAAGGCTTACGTAAAGTGTTACCATCCTTTCCAATGGATTTTGTAATACTCGAGTCATAACTTCTGGTTTACCATGACCTTCACTTTACAATTAATTGTATATTATTCATATTAATTATGAACCTGTATACAGTAGTCCCTAGCAGTTTTCCAGGATAAGAGTTCCAGGTTGGATTGTGATCCAAAAATCACAATCAAAAAAACATGAGCATATCAGCTCTTGTGCACAAGAGAAAACAAGACATGAAGGGACTGTCAATCATCATGATGACAGCCTTTTGTTTAATTGGGAATCAGTTTTACATTCACACATGAAATGTTAACATCCTGAAATGTGAATCCAACAATGACCCAAATCACTGAAGCTCCATGTGTATAAAAGAATAAAGATGCTCTTCCATCATTTACAAAACCAAAAAAACAAAGCCTTTATTCATCAAAACCTTGCGTATAAACAAGCTGTTTCTTCTTGATATAAAATGACCACCCTGTTAACATTTCCTTCCTGTAATAATTCAGTTATGACAAGCATGAAAACACCACCTTTCATTTTGGCTCGATTTCCAAATCAAATTACTCATGATGGAGTCATTGAATTTGAACCAAGCAAAAGCAAACAGTGCACATTACGCTCTCCATGGAAATGCACAGTAGAGGATGTAATTTAATGTGGCATTTCTTCACACTTGGCCAACATACTCAATACAAAACGCAAACGTAATCCACGCTAATTTACAAACGCGCCAGGTCTGTTAATTTAATTATCTAAATATGCAGGAGAATATAAGAAAAGGTCAAATGTGTTTTCCTTTTCAGGCTTGTCAGGGATTTCTGCATTGAATTCATAGGGAACATCTTAATATTATAACATAGTGTTTCCTCCAGCTGCTCAGAGATCTATAAAAATACTGATTTTCTAAATAAACCAACAACACAGCGTCATTTCACGACATTCCTGTGAGTCAGATTCTCAAGAGCGTTACAATCCCGACAGCTCGAGATCGAGGTGTGAGCTAAAGGCCTTCAATTCAAGTTTTCATAAGTAAAGTTGCCCTCAAGGCAGAGAAACAACTTTATTACACGGCTTCCTGGACAGTGTCTATACAGCGGATAAAAAACTGCGAGGACAATTCAGAAGGCCTTGAATAAAAAAATAAAAAATGGAGTACACTGACAACACAAAACACAAAATTGAAAAGATAATTGCGTGTGATTGCAGAGGAAGGAGTAATTGTGTGCTTCCCAGCTGCGAGGCTCGATTCAGCTCCTTTCACTTTGGATCGCAGCACTGCGTTGGGAACGCCATTTGTCGTCTCGTCAAATAAGGAACAAAGTCCTTATCATGGGCTATATACAAATAACCATCACCCCCCTCATTTAGGCCAATAACAGCAGGTACAAATTAAACGAAAGAAGGATCTCTATAGCAGATGAATGGGAGATTGCACATGTGTCTTCAAATCTATCTGGATATGTTTAGAATGCACATATAAAAGGATATTTCCATTAGACTGCAATGAAAACAGACACATTTATCTGAAACTGGATCTAATTAAATTCAGAATATGTGCAGGTAAACAAAGTAACTGTTAAATGCTCAGATGAAAAATAAACAACCAACAAAAATGCCAGGCTTAAACCAGCTTTCAGTCTAAGGCTGGTTTAGACTGCTTCAGCGGGGTAATTAACAAGCGTTGCATGCTATCTGTGTAGATAAACAAGAAATAAAATCAAAGCTTCTAAACATATTCCAGCAATATTATGACTGATTCGTGCAGCCTATCCTCGCATCTTCCTCTCATTACAGTTTAGAAGTGGCTATTGCTTTTGTTTAGTGAAAGATGCAATTCACAGTCGCAGTAAATGAAAAGCAGTTAGCACTAATGAGATTGAAAAGCCTTAAAACAATTACAAAGTGACATTCCCAGCTAATAGTTCCCCTGCTTCAAGCTGAGGGATTTACTAATGCATTGTTTTCTAAGAAGATGCACATGAACGTGCGTGTGTTGTAGGAATAAGAGCATTGCAATATTTATGCAATACTTATGAAGTGTTCCTCTACGAAGTCTCCCAGGCTCTACGGTTTCTCTACGGGTTTGCCAAAATAAACAAATAAATAAATAAAAATCCCTAGTGGCACCTTTCACATTTATGAAGTGTACTTTTAGCATATAACGTTATTTGTTACTGTAATTCACTGTTTGTAGCTGTGCACTTCCATATCATCTTTACAGAAGCTCCCTGGTTCCACAGTGGACCAAAATTCACCATCTGATCTCTGGAACCAGGCCAAGATATTCATTAAATTAGATTTTCTCTGACCTCCATTTGTGGCACAATAAAGGCCAAGGACGACGCATCCCAAATGGGCTTTAGTGGATGTTTGATTGAGCACATTAGCTGTAAAAGTAATTGTGTACATGCCCCTTTGTTCTCGCAGGTCAAAGAACATGAATTAAGAAATACAGCGGTCGTCTCCCTGGGCCAAAGAAGGCGAAAACCAGTAGAGGTTTACCCAGAGACTGTTGAATAATATTAGAGTCTAAAGGAAGTTTAAAATGCACTGTATGTGTAATTGAAGATGTATGCCAGAGTGATTGTTATTAATTGTTTACTGCAAATGCCAGATTGGATTCAGAAAGGACACATCGTGCATATATAATTTAACATTATTTCCAAGTTTAAAGTTGAAAGTATTCATGTTAACTTAGAAATGTAACAGAAAAACCTTGGCCATGGGGAATATGGGAATAAACAGACTGGGCACCTGGACACAGAAACACCTGGCCTTTAACCTCGATCAAAATATACAGCTACAAAAAAGGGATTGTTCAACCAGAAATGATTCTTTACTGACCCTCATGTCACTACAAACCTGTATGACTTTCAAAAAAAAAAAAAAAAAAGGTTGGATGAAGGAAAGATAAAGGAAAGACAGAATTTGTTATATTGTGAGAAGCTGACTTGCATTCACAGTCATTTTTTATCATTTAATTTCCAAATGATTTATTGTATTTTTTTTTACCCACATTTATGTTTAATCAACACATTTGCACTGGATGCTCTGTTGTGGTCAGTCAACTGCTTCATTAATAAAACTAGAGAACGTTAGAGAAAAGTAACTTCCTGTAACAGTTCTCAAATCTTCTGCAAGAAAAGTGTGACACTTGTAAAGAATCAGATATATTGTAATTTTAAACTTAGTTGTTAACAAAAAATAAAAATACAAATATGTATGAGAATATATTAGAAAATGTAAAGTGATATATAAATTGATACAGTTCCATATGTGGGAAATTAGTGCTTATATTTTTCAATATACCACAATATGAACCATGCAATAGCTTACTTGAGAGACTCAGTTAATTTCTCTTTCATTAAATTTAATTAATTTTCTTTCGTAATGTATGAGTTTAAAAATGGACACAAAATCATAAACTTTTTCACAATATATATTTTCCTCATAATTGTGTTCATATATTGCATATACAAGTGGGAGTATATGAAGAGTTAGCTAGTTTAGGTAACTCAAAAAAAAAAAAAATTTAAGCATGTTTTGAATAATTTGATCATGTTTTAAGTGTTTACGTTAGCTGTATGTTTTAGTTATTTTTAACCTAATCACAATAACTATATTAATAATAATTGATATTATTATTATGACTATTATTATTTGATATTAATTGGAATGCACAATGAAAAACACATGATTTGTGAAAAAAAAAAAAAAAAAACTTTTGCTAATGAAATCTTCATATGATGAAATATAAATATACATATGCTGAATATAAAACACAACATAGATATATAAATTACATACATTGTGTGTGTGTGTGTGTGTGTGTGAGAGAGAGAGAGAGAGAGAGAGAGAGAGAGAGAGAGAGATGTTGCTGTGATGACGCTATAGTCTGGCTTCTTTTCTGCACAGCTATTTAAGAACAGTGATTTTAATGTATTTGTGTAGTTTTCATTAATGTATGTGTGGGATGTGTGAATTTATTTATATATTTAAGATGAATATTACTTTCTGTTACCATCAAATACTGATGATGCACAAATTCAGCCGAATGTCCTAATTTTCTCTTCCCTGATAAAGAACAGACTCTAAACAAGCACAGCATTAGCAACTACAAAATCCACTTCTAATTTATGCATTTAATTTTAGCTTACATGACGCAAATAATGAACTTCTGTTCCTCCAAAGCACAAACCTAACTACATTTCTACAAACCCAATGGAGGTCCCTGAAAATGGCTTCTTTTTCTTAGTTTTTTTGAAGTCTGATGAATTAGAAAAGCAGTAATCTACTCAAGCTGCATGCAGTGAGGCTTCATTCACATCTTTAGCATAAAGAGTGCAGGATGAGTTACAAGACCAGATGTAACACGTATTGATTTGTGAATAAAATATGACTAAAGTATGAGCGGTAGCTACTGTAATACTTGCTTATCAAACACCACTAATTAACAGAATCATCGGATACAAGACTATCATTTCATTTTTTATAATATCAGTACTTATAACGATGATAATAACAGAGCAGCTACACTTCAGACTTGAAAACGCTGTGGAGAGACACCAGCGGTCTCTATAATGATCTACAGCCGAAAGGTCAGACAAGTAATGCAGCTCTATAACAACTGTTGGCTTTTGGTGTTTCTGCTCCATTAAGCTCTAAGATGAGCCTTGATTGAACTGTTAAATAAGGTGTGCACATTTCTCCAGCGAGGAAGATCTGGGTAATGGTCTGTTCCAGCACAGTGGCTATAAACACTGGCTCATCACCGGCGCTCATCTGCTCCTCGTCCATGTCCCGTCCATCTAAACGTCCCTCTGACATTCGCTCGGATGTCTCTCGTCATCAGCCGCCGCTTGAAACGCTAGACCTGTGCAATTTGGACATGCATTTGAACAATATCTTAGTATGTATTGAATGTGCTGTAGAACTGAAATGCACTTCAGTTTGGATATTAATACTAGACTTCTTTACTGTGAGACAATCATCATAGTTTATAGCTCTACACTGTACGTATATATATATATATATATACAATTTTTTTTACAATAAAATACTGTAGAAACGTTGATTAATTTCTACAGTAAAAGATTTTTACAGTAAAATATTTGTTTTTGTTTTATTTTATATATATATATATATATATATATATATATATATATATATATATATATATATATATATATATATAATATCATTATTTATGCAAATAAAATAAATATAATTTTAATATGTCAGACTTAAAATGTCAATGTTTTTTTAAAAAAATACTGTAAAAAATACTGTAAAAATACTGTAAAAACATGTTGTTTAATTTCTACAGTAATAGATTTTTACAGTAAAAAAATTGTTTTGTTTTATTTTATATATATATATATATATATATATATATATATATATATATATATATATATATATATATATATATATATATATATATATATATATATATAATCATTATTTATGCAAATAAAATAAATATAATTTTAATATGTCAGACTTAAAATGTCAGTGTTTTTTGCAGTAATTTTTTGGAAACCACAGCTATTTTTTTACCTGTGTATTTCACTTTAAATTAAATTAAATTAAATTAAATTAAATTAAATTAAATTAAATTAAATTAAATTAAATTAAATTAAATTAAATTAAATAATCATTGTTAATGCAGTGTGCATCTGGTTTTGAGTGTATTATCAGTATTTGAGACTCTCACACTGGTAAAATCACTATAAGGCCGCTGGCTGTCAATCAGAATCTACACTCATATCTTTGTCCTCCACGCCATCTGCTTTGTATCGATTCACACACTATTGAGCGCTCTCAGAGACACAGAGACCTTGTACAGTATGTGTGTGTATTTCTCCAGGGCTTTATTTCAGCATGGTGCACAATGCTTGAACCATGCACCATTACGGCACCCATTCAAGTGTGCCTCATATGCCACTCACAGGAGAGCAACATATTAATAATCTTCACCAGAAGAAGCCGCATATTAAGTGAGTGTGAATTGTTTTCCAGAGTCATTTCATTACTTGCTCCATTACTCATCAGAATTTAGCAACTGCAATTTAAATTTGAATTTTGTCACCAAATTAATCAAGATTAAAAATTCCCATGCACTCAACCGTAAACGCTAAGTAATCTTGTTAGGTGTTGAACATGAAAAGGCAAGCGCTGGGATAAGAATAAAACTCTATTGTGCAAAGGATCAAATGTTATCTAGGTATGTAGAGTATCTTATATCTAACATATCTGTCATGTGGAAAGAAAGAGAGACATTCTAATTCAAGAAAGACTTTAAAAGAATATCTTTCACTGGATGGAGCATTATGTTATATTATGAATAAGATGTTATTGATGTTTTTTTTTACAAACACACAGCTTTTTTTTGTCTTCTCCAGATGTTCACTGATGGACTGGAGTGCTGTGGATTATTGTGATGTTTTTATCAGACTCTCATTCTGACGGCACCCATTCACTGCAGAGCATCCATTGATGAGACACTGATGCAGTGCTACATTTCTACAAATCTGTTCTTATGAAGAAACAAACTCATCCTGATCTTTGGTCTGAGGGACAGGTGAACTATTTCTTTAAAGGGGTTACAAAAATAATGAGCCTATGCACATCTACTAATAGAAAAGTGAAGAAGGTCTTTATTTAACTTTGGCTTTCCACAAATGGACATAAAAAGCAGATTTAAAATCTAGTCTCTGACTCTGCACATTAATGCGGTTCAGAAGTTAAGCTTCGCTCGAAGTGTGTCATTAAAAAGGTTCTCTTGAAAACTGAGGCTTTGCACAACAATCAGCTTAGCCAAGCAGAAAAAGTTTCACAGAAGAAGAAACATTTTGAACCAGACCCAGTTTAATGTTCTGTCTGGAGTCTCAAAGCTGTTTAAATATGGCCATTACAAAACCTACACGCAAACCAACCTACGGCGTACCATAGTGTTGAACATCTGGAGAGGATCAGTGCCTCCATCAAGCATTGTTTTATTCTTTCCTGTCAGCCAAATTGCTAATTTTAGCTTTTCCAGATAAAAAAAAATCGGTAACACTTTATATGAAGGCCATATTTATAATACATTATAAAGGTATTATTTTTAAGGCATTATAATGAATGCATAATGCATCATGAAAAAGCTCATAATATATTATATTAACTCATGAATAATAATAACAATTATAATACATCATAATACATATGTATTTGTGGTTATAATTTAAGAGTATGATTATTTATAACACACTGAACACCATATTAAATCTATTTCATTTACAGTATAATGGACTGTATCATATCTTGACATTGTTTAAGATCTTCACAGTATCTTACTACAGATTGTGACTGGTTAGATGTTGAGTGTTATTTGAGTGTTTCCTGTGGAGCTGATGTTAATTAATTGATTGAGCTTAATACTGAAAAAAAATGCAATGTTTTATATGGTTAGATTTTATTTTGATGGTCTTAATCAGTCGACTGTAAGCAACTTTGCAACTACATGCCAACTAACTCTCATTAGAGTATCAGTATGCTCAAGAATAGTAGAATAATCTGACGTTCTTGCAAAGACACTTATGTCAGTTTGCAGTCATATTACATTCATCTGATCTGATATCTGATCTTATGGCTATTTGAGATAATGAAAAATATATATATATTATTATTACTACTTATACGTGGTCTTTGATCGCTTTAGGTAAAGTAGCCTCAGAAAAATGGCAAGATATGAGACGTATAATACATTATAACTATGAGAAATATAATCCATTGTGAAAGTTGATGCACCGTGTTCATTGTGTTATAAATCATCATACTCTTAAAAGCTATAACCACAAATAAGTAAATATTATAATTTATTAAAACTGTTCTTATGAATATTTATGAGATGATACAAAATATTATAAGGTTTTATTATAATGCATTATGCATTCATTATAATGCCTTAAGAACACCCTTATAATGTATTATAAATACAGGCTTCATAGAAAGTGTTACCAAAAAATGTATTAGCATTATTCTATTTTTCTTTGAGGCACTATATTTTGGGAGATCAGCAAAGAAAACAAATCAATTCAAAATATGTCGAGAAATTATGCTGAAAATCACACAGAAAGTAGCAAAAATGTTCCAGAGTAAATCCTTTCAGAAGTTAATAAATAATATAATAACAGACAGAAAACACAACTGTGCTCATAAATATCTAATCTGCTTGCTCCTAAATATTGCAAACAGAAAGTAGAATATGGTTAATCCAGAGATTAGCTCCTCGTCATATATCATCCTGGTACCCATTCAGCACAGTTTTGGCTGAACAGAAATCATAATCCCTTGGGGATTTTAATATTAGAAAAGCAAAGACCTAGAGAGCTGAAATGTGTCTCGCTTATTGTCATAAACTCTATACGGACAGTAATTGCTTCTCATGGGGACGTCTGTAAAATAAATGTGCGTTACATAAAAACGATTTACATGTATTCACATGGAGAAGTGAGTTCTGTGATCTGACAGATTTAATAATAAGAAAATAATATTCCAGTAATGTAATATTAAATATCCTACTTAATAATAGAATAGTGTCTAAATTGTGTTTTAAATGGTCTAAATTGTATTTCTCAAAATGTGAAAATTAGTAGAATAATGTTTAGATGAGAAACAAATTGTGTAGCTACTTGGTCAACTGGTCAAATGAACAGCTTTGCAAGCCCTAATTTATATGCAATGCATGCTTAAAATCTAATTGCATGCCATCATAACTCCCACTTGCAGTTGTATAGCAGTGACTTAACATTGTCGTAATATTGTAGACATTTTCCAGGATTTCCGTGATGAAACGGTGAAGCAGTGGTGGTTCAAAAGCATTTTCAGAATGATGTTTGGATTGATCCCCTGAGATGTTGATTCAGAAAGCAATTAAAATACAACAAGACCTCAGTGTTTGTCAAAAACAGTAGGTAATTCAGTCGGGAATTTTTATGCGGGTGGTAGTGAGAAAAACACTGACTTTTTGGATTCAGATGGCAATGTCACCAACTAGCCTTTGTGAATGCTGAAAATGCATGACATCCCCTTGAGAAACAATTAGTGTGTGAATAGGGCCATACACAGGATTCACCTTGATGAGTACATCAAGTCCAAATACGTATATAAAGTGCTGGCATCCCTGCTCCTGAACTGAATGGTTAATGCAGGATACTTAACTTCTAGCATTATGCATGAGTCTCTTTATTTCTGACCTCTCGTCGTCTCCTCTGGGCTTTGGGAAGACTGAATCAGATGTGTTTCTGGGGTAAAGGTGAGCCTCCAGGCCTCCAACAAATGCTTTTTTACATTTTTACACCCTCAAACACTGCCTCACATATTGACTCAATGCAAAAGGTTCATGGAGGTAATTATATACAGGGCAGAGACTCGGAAACCCATGATGCACTTGCATAGACTTTGAAATCTTGAAGTATTGGTGTGTTTTGTGTGAAGGTTACCTAAGGATAAATATATAAATACATTTCACATTTACTCAACCTTATGTCACGCATTCACCATTATTAAGGTCTTTTATTTCAGTCCTTGCATGCAATTAAATACTTATATATATAATTATAACTATATTATGTCACTATTATGTCAGTGTCACTTCCTTTTCTAAAATGAATCTATACAAAAAGATGCAAAAAACTAAACTGTTAAGACAAACTGTCGTTATGCTTTATAGCTGAAAATATCCAAATGCATATGACATTTTCTTTTCTTCATCTTCTTGCCAAAATATAAGGAATAAGGAGCATCAGGAGTGAGTGTTTCTATGTCTTTATTACGAGTAACCGGTCAGGTGGATAGATCTATATAAAAACACATCTATGAGAAAATATGAGTCAATGTATCTTGTTTGCAGGTATTTGTGCTTGTGTGCTCGTACAGCACAGAGATGCCTGCAGGAACAGAGCTAGTGTGATGGAGGTAAGAGGACCTGCTCATGTGTGATTGAACACTTACTTGGTTCTTTTGGGAGTTTTGGATAATGCATTCAGAAGCATTGTTGACTTCCCAGTAAGGAGTAAAGCGGATCATAACTTAGATTAATAGTTTAGTAATATAAAGTACTTTAAAGGTTCGAATGAGGTAAAAATATTTTAATCATGAAAAAAATAAAAAATAAAAACTTGACATAGTTTGCATTCATTGCTATCAAAATTTAACAAATGGCGCACACCTTTCGCCCCCAAATTAAAGCAGGATTTATTTCTGTGTTTAATTAACCAAAAGGTGGTGGACAGAATTTGTGTTTACTCTGTGAGCTTGTGCCTTACAAACACAGAGAGATGACAGATGACGGTGTAGAAGAAAAAACCAAGGGAAAGAGAAAGAGTAGTTGTGTCTGACAGGACTCTTTGTAGCGACTGTGACATGTTTATATCTCAGTGTGAAGCTGTGTATGACGGTCAGAAAAACATCTCCACACACCTGACACTTTAATCACAGTCTCAGGAGTGCCATAACACACCACAAACAAACACATAGAGAGAGTTTCAATAAACATATGAATCTGAAGGTCTCTAAAGGGTCAACGTGATCAAACTTTCCTGTCACACAATCTATTACATTAAATCAGTCTCTGATGAGAGTTTGCATGGACAATCTCTTTTAGTACAATTGTACACATCAATCTTCTTCATGTGTCTTCTTGAATTATTTTATCAAGAAAGCATTCGATCATGCATTAAATCTCTCTGAATTATGTTTAAACTCAGGCCTTTGAAAATAGAATAATGGGCAATTAATCTGGAGCATGATGTGGAGCTGAGGGTGCTGAAGACCACACACTCGGAGCAGGATATTCAGACAGCTAATCCTGGAGCATGAAGTTAAGCGTAATCCTGCTTGATTTCTGGAGCAGCATCGCAGTCGAACAATCACAGTCGTAATCCAAAGCCCACATCTGCTCCAGGAACAACAAAGCATGATCATCCTGAAACAAGTGCTATTTGTGTGCATCGCTCGCAGGATTTGAAGCTGGATATGCTCTACTGGAAACAGAAGAGTTTCTGCTTTAAACAACTCTCAGTTCATAGGAATTCATAAAGATTTACTGAACTCATAAATCCGTTGTCTGAAGATCAGAAAAGCTTCAGTATCTTCTAGAAATGTCTAAATTATTTATTTTTTTATTTTTTATCAGAATTCAAACTTTGACAAATTGAATCACAAGGGGGTCACAAGGGTTTTCACCTGAGATTCAGAGCCAGATTACAGGGGGTTAAAAATGACTTCAGAAAGATGGAAGCATCACAATGTTTTACAGAGAGAATGATAGGTCTGTTAGTGAAATCTTTCGACATAAACAATATTTGTTGAAATATGTGCCAATGGTGACCATTCAAAAATGGGGAAACAGCACTTTTCAAGTGTTTTCTCCTAAGTTTGCATGCTTGTAACTCAAGAAGTATGAACTATATCTTAATACCCTTTTAGATTTTAGGTCTTAAGCAATTTTGCTTTTGGCATTTTCATTTTTAAGGGAGCCATATTGTGGCCTAAACTGGTACTGCAATCACTATAAAAATACTGTAGAGCGGTGTATCCCCTTCTCCTACTCTTTTTTTTTTTTTTTTTTTCTGTGAATTATGTTTATGCTTCATGAGAGATATTTTGATAAGTAATTATGTATTTAAAAAATGTACTAATTGTCATTAGTTAAATATAATCGTAAAGATGTATGCTCGTAATGTTGTTTTCCTCAGCGTCTCAGCATAATGACAGAGAAACGGGCTCCTGTAATTCATTGCTAATGTTAGCATACGTCCATGTGAGCTAACATTATGTTACTATTGCACAAACATGCATAACTTTGTTCGACTGTCATGAATATATGAAATGTCCATTGACATCAAGTGCAAGTTAGCCAATCATAGATGAATCTTACCTGTCCAGGAGAAAATTAGCAAC
Source organism: Carassius auratus (assembly GCF_003368295.1). Lineage (NCBI taxonomy): Eukaryota > Metazoa > Chordata > Actinopteri > Cypriniformes > Cyprinidae > Carassius > Carassius auratus. Next base: position 42,865 of record NW_020526730.1, read on the forward strand.
GTTGGCGTCTGTGTTCAAATTATTCTCAGTTTTCAGCCGTCTCCATCTTTCAATACAAATTCTGGTTTTATTTCGAACTTTGTCACAACACATTTCTGAATTATGATGAGGTCTTTTTGATTTAGTAACATTATACATTTTTATCCGACTGGAGTTAGGGTAGGTTACAGCAAAGCTGACAACACGGATCCCGAAACACTACTGACTTTCTGATTGGTAGATAGGAAGGAGGCGCGTCAGGCCAAAACACAAAATGACAACATCAACATCAGTTGAGGGAAGGGTTCTAAATTAATGTTGTAATGCTACGTGATGACGTTTCATATGCCCATTCGCTGCATGCAGTTTGCAGTGAAACCAGCATGAAAACACATGTAAATGAATAGAGCGTCCATCAGAATCAGAACACACAAGGAAGAAGACCACGGCGGTGGTTGGGACAGATGATGGATGAATTTCTGGGGGCGAAAAGAGGAACAAGGCAGGGGATGAGGATATCGACAGAGAAACAAAGAAAATAAAATGTAATGCCAAATGGCTGACGGGGCATGAATGGCTGGTGTTTGATCACAAGAATGTTGTAATGCTTTGTCAAGATTGCCGCATGTAATATACGCGAAAGAAAAAAAAAAAACTAAACAAGCAATTAAGTGGTGGGAACTAATAATTTTAAATTTGAGTCAGTGTATATTTTGTATGCATTTCACTTTATATGTGTTTTTCATGCCAACAATGTTAATAAAATGATCAAATGCATTCAGTGGCACTCATAATTTATTATTTGTTACCGAAAAAAGAAAAAAAATGGCTAGTGGAAATTCTGATTCACATTGGCTGGTGATCAAAAAAGTTAATTTAGAAGCCTGGTTGAGGACTGCAAGTCCACTTTTTAAATGACAATATCCTGGCCGGACTACTTTTGTCAGTGATATAAGCATTTAAAATGAACATGATTTCTTAATGTCTAGTGACACATCAGGGCCATTTTATGATTAATAGAAATAAATTCCTTACATACAGCTCCTTTAAGGCCCTATATGTTTTTTTTCGGAGATATTGGAATTTTAATATTAGCTATTAGCTAACTTTTCTTTTTAAGAAGAAGGTCTGATGAACAAATAATATATATGATAATGATGTTGAAACAAGAGATGTATCTTGTTTCCTTCTGTCAAAACAACTGCATTGAACACACCTTTCTGAGCGCCATAAATATTTGTTCTCTAAAGTTTGAGTGCATATAACGTTTTTTTTTTTTTTTTAATGCAAAAATATATTGGATTCGAGCTGCTAATAAACATTTCTTTTGGAATTTTACTCAAGAAGAGATTTAGCAGACTATTAACCCGTACGGAGTAAATGGGTTGGCAACAAGTCTGTACTAGACCTGTATAAATCATATCTTACCAGGAGAAAATGTTTACAATGATGTAAACAAATCAACGTCAAGACACACAACATATAAAACATCAATCTGACAAACAATTTGAAGTAAAATTCATATTAGCATCCTCAGTATGCTTATAAAAATAAAGATAAAAACCAAAAACAAATTGTGAATAGTACAATGCATTCACCAACGAATAAGATATGGACCACTGCAGCAGAATTTTATTCAGATACAGCAGACATTTGATATCATTATAAACCGTCTCCCATCAACAATGGTTCAGCGAGCAGGAAGCATGTGGAGCGCAATCAAACCACATCAGTACAGAAATAAAGAAATAAAGCAACATAATGTGTGCAATCAAACACTCCAGACTTCTGCTTCATTAATAAGAATGCAAAACACAGTTAAACATTATACCATTATATAAAGGGGAAAGCATTCATAATCTTTGGCATGCTATTAAATGAATATGTGGCTACATTGAAACCACTAGCCAAGATGCTAACAGGTGCGTCGAGGACCCCAGGTATCCCTCAACTTTGCCTGTTCCCTGAGTGCAATGAACAGGTAATTATCTGGTTTGATTTTCAGTACTATTAATTTTCCTTAAGGTTGAATCATTTATGTTGTTGCATTCCTCATTTGTAATTCATTTTGGTGTGTTGAGTGTATGTTAAATGCATGAATTAATGTAAATGTTGATGGAAGCATCTAACAACCCTCAAAGCAGATTAACATAAGCTTAAGTTCTTCACGTGCTAATCATGTGTAACAGTGCAGAGTCTGGGTGCCCTGGATAATGAAGTGACCAGAGCATGCCAGCTCTCTTGTCCGTGTGATGAATCAAGCCTGTCATTGTGAAGCTATAACAAAGAATGGAAACACTCACATTTTATTGATTGCATTATGAGTCTAATGGTCGTGTCCCTGCCTCTTAAGAACATTAAATCACTGATAAATAATGGCTGAAATGAGAAAACTCACACTTTTTTTTTTTTTTTTTTATGGTTTGAATATTGCCAACATTTTCAAGTATACACACACACACACACACACACACACAGGTGCTGTTAATATAATTAGAATATAGCATCGAAAAGTTTATTTATTTCACTAATTCCATTGAAAAAGTGAAACTTGTATATTATATTCATTCATTACACACAGACTGATATATTTCAAATGTTTATTTATTTTAATTTTGATGATTATTACTGACAACCAAGGAAAATCCCAAATTTAGTATCTCAGAAAATTAGAACATAACTTAAGACCAATACAAAGAAAGGATTTTTATAAATCTTGGCCAACTGAAAAAGTATGAATATGAAAAGTATGAGCATGTACAGCACTCAATACTTAGTTGGGGCTCCTTTTGCCTGAATTACTGCATCAATGCGGCGTGGCATGGAGTCGATCAGTCTGTGGCACTGCTCAGGTGTTATGAGAGACCAGGTTGCTCTGATAGTGACCTTCAGCTCTTCTGAATTGTTGGGTCTGGTATATCGCATCTTCCTCTTCACAATACTCCATAGATTCTCTCTGGGGTTAAGGTCAGGCGAGTTTGCTGGCCAATTAAGAACGGGATACTATGGTCCTTAAACCAGGTACTGGTAGCTTTGGCACTGTGTGCAGGTGCAGAGTCCTGTTGGAAAATGAAATCTGCATCTCCTTAAAGTTGGTCAGCAGCAGGAAACATGAAGTGCTCTAAAACTTCCTGGTATACGGCTGTGTTGACCTTTGACCTCAGAAAACACAGTGGACCAACACCAGCAGATGACATGGCACCCCAAGCCACCACTGACTAGAAACTTTACACTGGACCTCAAGCAACGTGGATTGTGTGCCTCTCCTCTCTTCCTCCAGACTCTGGGACCCTGATTTCTAAAGGAAATGCAAAATGTACTTTCATCAGAGAACATAACTGTGGACCACCCAGCAGCAGTCCAGTCCTTTTGAAGCGAGACACTTCTGACGCTGTCTGTTGTTCAAGAGTGTCTTGACACAAGGAATGCGAAGCTGAAACCCATGTCTTGCATACGTCTGTGTGTAGTGGTTCTTGAAGCACTGACTCCAGCTGCGGTCCACTCTTTGTGAATCTCCCCCACATTTTTGAATGAGTTTTGTTTCACAATCCTCTCCAGGGTACGGTTATCCCTATTGCTTCTACACTTTTTTCCACCACATCTTCTCCTTCCCTTTGCCTCTCTATTAATGTGCTTGGACACAGAGCTCTGTGAACAGCCAGCCTCTTTTGCAATGACCTTTTGTGTCTTTTCCTCCTTGTGCAAGGTGTCAATGATCGTATTTTGGATAACTGTCAAGTCAGCAGTCTTCCCCATGATTGTGTAGCCTACAGAAACAAGGCTGAGAGAACATTTAAATGCTTTGCAGGTTAATTAGCTGATTAGAGCGTGGCACCAGGTGTCTTCAATATTGAACCTTTTCTCAATATTCTAATTTTCTGAGATAAAATTATTATTTTTTAAAATCTCTAATTATGTTTAATAATTTTTATTTACATTTTACTTATTTTAGTAAGTAAAGGTACGCTAAAATGAGAAATGTTTCTCCAGAAACTAAAATAAAATAAAACTAAATACATTTAGTTTTGTTTATATTTGATTGTTTTTCAATTAACTTAAAAACATTTGCTTAATAGTTTTAGTTTTAGTTAACTATATCCCTGAACCTGTAACATCGGCATGACTCTTATTCCATGCAATGTTTGTGTTCCCACTGTGTGAAATATAATCTGTTTGTGTTGATATTGTGTCTATAAGCTCAGTCATACAACTGGCCTGAGGTGGAAATGCATAGCTCAGCCATCTGGATGCATTCATAGTCACTCAGCTCTTACAGAGAGTATACTACTTAATAAAACACACCTTTCAGAGTCCCACAAGAGGCTTGATTATTTTAGGCAGTCTTGAAGGATTTATGGAGGTGACCTGAATGCAGACGTGGGGACAGACTCTGAGCCCGTGGGCCACTAGCACTACAGCATATTTATAGGATTAAGTTGTCAGCATGTAAATCCACAGAGAGCGATAAATAACCGCTCGTGCATTTGAATTGGGGATCTGAAATTGACAGCAGTGTACTCAGAGAGACCTGCTTACACAGGGCCATTGTTGAGTGTTTTTATTCATGATTATTTGTACAAACTTGTGTAGTTGTGGCCTAATGGTTAGAGGGTTGGACTCCCAATCGAAAGGTTGTGGGTTCTAGTCTCGGGCCGGACGGAATTGTGGGTGGGGGTAGTGCATGAACGGTTCTCTCTCCACCTTCAATACCATGACTTAGGTGCCCTTGAGCAAGGCATTGAACCCCCAACTGCTCCCCGGGCGCCGCAGCATAAATGGCTGCCCACTGCTCCGGGTGTGTGCTCACAGTGTGTGTGTGTGTTCACTGCTCTGTGTGTGTGCATTTCGGATGGGTTAAATGCAGAGCACAAATTCTGAGTATGGGTCACTATACTTGGCTGAATGTCACTTCACTTCACTTCAAACTAGGGCAGGATCTGTCAGTCTCAATGTGCATCTGTTTTCTTGAAATAGAGCAGTCATAAAAGTGGATTTTGTTGTGTTGGTGACTCACCTTAGATCATTATGTGATCCTGAATAGTCAGATGATTGGATAATGGCACCCAAGTGTCTTTTCTTGTTGGTCGAGCCAATAATGTAATGAGATGCAGTGAATTTATATCTTACGCAATATATTGAAATATATCAATGTAGGCGAATTGTCACTGGAACCGGACTCAGCTTGTGATCTGTGATGTGCCCAAAATTACTAACGGCAGCATGTTGCCTACAGCTTACATAAATAAGTGGTTATAAAGCATCGCTAACATCAGAAGAGTTGACATTTGTGGAAATGAATTCGGTTGAATACATTTTGAGTTCCACTGAAGTACATCAAACTCTTATGTATCTTCCTCTAGTGTTCAGATGATGAAACTGGTTTGCATTTTTATTTATTTATTTTATGGAGAAAAAAAAAATGTCATATTAAAGATTCATATTTTCCATTGCAATCTGTAAGGAATCATGCATGTCAACAGCAAACTGAGTGTCAGTTACTATTAAATACAAGAATGCATACTGATTACATGTTTGTATATTCTATTCATTAAGTCGATTGAGAAATCTTGGGGGTCCGATGGGGAACGCCTCTAGCAGTCTGTGTTGTTGCATGTGGGATTAATTTTGTATAGCATTAATTGTTTCTTCTTTGAATTTATAATAGCGTTGGAGAAACTTCAAAAGGCATCGCAGTGAACAATAGAATTAAAAACCAAAGCATGCACAGATCAGCATTAGACTGAATAACAAACCAATAGTGTTTCTAATTAAAACACGTGCTAACAAACACGAGCGCTCGCATTTGTGCTGCTGCTGATGATGATCCTAAAATTGGTGACGCACCTGGAGGAATATCCAAGAGCATGCAAGAGGCAGAAAACGCATAAAATTTCTGACGAACCTAATTGTTATTCTACACATTTCACCTATCCTAGACGAAAGCTGGTTTATTAATTATTAACGCAAGTTAAAAGCACAGACAGGAAGATGGCTCTCATTAATGAAATACCCAAATCTCCAGAAAAAGATTATATTATTAGGCAAGGCTTGGTCCGAAATGTATAAATATGGAATGATTATCATCCTTATTTTATTATTTTTTTATGTGAATAATATATCGAACCTTGCATATTCTGACCTGCCAGCAAAAGCAGACCACTCTACGATGCGTTTTTAATTTAATTTAATTTAATTTAATTTAATTTAATTTAATTTAATTTAATTTAATTTAATTTAATTTAATTTAATTTAATTTAATTTAATTTAACATGAGGTGTATTGTAAAAAATAAAAAAATAAAAAAAAATAAACTTTTCTTATTTTGATAGATCACTTTAGACACTAACTATACGTTTCTTTGCAACTCTCATTACTATCAAAATAAAGGGTTACCTTAATAAGAGATGGGAAAAAAGGTAGACGTTTGGCCAAAAATATCACCTACCCCTGAAAGTCATTGTTTGGTGTGTACACTTAGTAGAATAAAACTTGTCCAGCTCATTTGCCATTCTCTTTGTCTTAAACTCTTGCGAGGCGAACTCTTGTTAGGCGAAGCCCTTCTTGTGGTCATCGGCAGCCAAAGGTATGTCCATGCTTTTGAGTTTTCTTTTATTCCAGTCTTGTTTGGACACAAGAGAGCAATGTCTGATCTTGCTGCAGAGCGACGTGATGGATTTACCCATCATAACCTCACAAGGAGCAGGTATAAAGCTGCATGTGGCTCTCTGGGCTGTGACTTTGGCGGAGTTGCTATGCACTTCCTTCAGAGAAGTCGAGACAGAACTTGATCTGTAGCACTTTAATTATTCTGTCTTCTCCTCCTCTGGGGAGATGTGGCTGGTTAGCTCCCGTCACTGTGCATATAGAGCATTAGCTTTGGTGTGAGATGTAAGTGTAAAGGTTACAAAGACTGTCCTTGGGGTGCAGGGAAGCATTTGTTGCTCTGAACTTCTGATGGATCAGAGTTAATGGAGCAGTGACCATGAGCAGACTGCTCTATCTAATGATGATTGGGTGTTAGCTGGCATTACATGTAATGGACCTCCTTCACACTTGACCTTTCTTGTCTCTCTGGATGGAACAAGAACATCTCAAGACAACTAGACAAAGCTTTAAACCATCTAAACAAGTGGGAAAATAAAGATGTCAGAAGCTCCACCAATCTTGTTCCATCTGTAAATATAGATATACGTCTTTTAGACAACTGGAGTACAAGCTCACATTGACAGCCAGAGAAATTGTTGGCGTTCTGAGTGAGTTTGATTTATGCATGCATGCATTATCTTTCATCTTAATGATAAAACTATACATTTATTCATGATAGGATGAATTATGCACTGCCGTGATTCATACACAAACATTTTCCTCTGCATAATTAAAAGTAATTTCCCCTGTTATTTCTTCTTATTATTATTTATGTATTTTATTTGTATTGTATTTTTTGCGACAACAAAATTTTATTGGAGTAGGAAAGATGACCCATGATTGTGTGATATTGTTTTACTACAGTAACTTACATTTTAGACATAATATTGTTTCTCTCTCTTTTTTCTTTTTTTTTTTCACTTTCATAAAAATAGATCTAAACGGAGCCACAGCAGTTTGCACAAACAGATCCTGAATGAATCAGTTTTTTTTTTCTTCTTTTTTTGAATACATTGGTTGAGTAAATGGTCCAATGCCTAATTTATAAAGGAATTCAAAGAAATTTTTTAGAAGATATCGGTTAAGTAAATTAATCCTAAGTCTTAATTGTAAAGAGAGTAATGTATTGCCACCCACTGGTGTAGAGATTTACCTGCAGTAAGACTTTAACTGCAGCAGACACCTTTTGGTATTTTATTTATTTATTTATTTATTTATTTATTTATTTATTTATTTATTTTTAAAGCTAGAGCCAGTTTCCAACCCAACAACAACCAATAAGCACCAATAAAAGGCATCTATCTATCTATCTATCTATCTATCTATCTATCTATCTATCTATCTATCTATCTATCTATCTATCTATCTATCTGTCTATCTGTCTAAGCTGAGTCTTATTTAAATTGTATTATTGATTTTTCAAGAACAATGAAAATCTGTTTCCCCTCCCATAAAACACAACGGATAATATTTAAAACAAAGAAGAAAACAGAGGAGAACCTTTAAAAGTGATTAAAATGTGCATTTCCCAACACGCAGTGCTTGTGTCCTGAACAGCGATGCCGAAAGCTTTGATCCGGCGTGGTCTCATCCCAAACGTCATTGGCAAAATTCACCTCATAAATCAAATACTTAAGAGAAGGATAGATTTTCTCAAGGGCAGCACACACACAGTGACACTGTCAGAATCAATCTTTGCTAATGACACAGATGTCCGAAACATTGGTTTCAGTATTCATTTATACCAGCTTTAACCATACACAAAAATTAATCCCACTGAAGTTTATTGTATCTCTCCGTCCGTGTTTTTTTCTGTTACCTCACTTCTCGCTTCACACCACACTTTTGCTGTCTGTCAGTCGAAAGTGTCGGTCCATGACTCATATGGTGAAATACCACGTCTGAAGATAAAGAAATGTGTTTTGCATCTCTTAACACTGTAAAAACCTAAAGAGCGTTAAAGGAATAATTTGAAATCTGTTGCTGCAATGTTTTTTTATCAGCTGTTTGGACCATTCTGACGGCACCCATTCACTGCAGAGCATTCATTGATGAGACACTGATGCAGTGCTACATTTCTCCACATCTAATGAAGACACAAACTCATCTACATCTTGAATGGTCTGAAGGTAAGCACATTTTCAGCAAATGTAATTTTTTTGGGGGTGAACTATTTCTGTAACTCATACATGAAAAATCATGTTACTGTGCAGTAAGCGCTTGAAAGTGCAGTTTAAATGTGAACTGTTATTCTACCACATATTTAATATTCCTAGACTAATGAACCTAAGCCAAGGTTACAGCTTTGGCTGTTTTTCCTCGAGTGACTACAGTTTGATCAACCTTGAGAAACCCAGAAGTCACCTTGATTAATGGTTTTGATTTCATTGTAAGCTCACATGGTAGACTCTGCTCTAACAGAAAACAGAGAGGGTCGTTTTAGACTTTGAAACATTAGGAATGAATAAAAGCCCTGAATGAGTTGGAAGATGTCCTTGTAAATCTCAGGTGAGCCAGAAACATGTCTGGAAGCCGTGTTATTGGCAGAATTTCAAGTGAGAGATAAATGAATCTCAAATTTTATAGCGAAAACTACATTAAGGGCACCAGACGGCAACAGAATTGAATCCAATCCATGCATATAGACCTCAGATGGAGACCTAAGATCCAGCTGCTTTCCTTTAATATAAGGCAAAAACATAAAACTTAATAGTTTTCTGCTTTAAAGAAGATTTGATTTACCACCTAGCAAGGCAAATACAGGCGCTCTGCCTTTCCTGCTTCGAGCAGCAGAAGGGTGATGAGACCACTGCTTGTCATATTTGTTTATTTAATGTATGTATCAGTTGGTAATTAGAGGATGCTAATGATCTGCTTTCCTGGAATTTCTCATTTAAATACAGGCCAGGCCATACAAGAAGAGGTAATTATGCAGCCTTGGGATAAGTTTTGGCAGATGACATTATGAGAATGTTTTACTGTGGCTATGTCTCTTCTTTATCCTGCCTGCAGGGCAGATTTAAAGGTTTTGATTTACAGGAGCATTAAAAGCAGCGATGCAATTCATATGAAACCCCATCAGTGCCATCTGGGGAATACATCCTGGCATTGTTCGGTGCTCTATCTTATTATTAGTAATCCATTATAAGCAGAGAGAGAGAGAAAGAGAGAGGTTCATAAACCTGTTATGTGCTCAATAATCTGATCCCTGATCAGTTGTTTTACTACGAGGATTGCTGAAATTCACTCTGATAATAGCCTGCCATCATGTGCTGCGCTGTTGTTGTGATTAATTGTTAACAGCTACTCTTGTATATAGAAGATTATTAAGTGGAGTGCGCTCTTTGTGATCGTTCGACCGCCAAATTGTGTCAAAGAAGCAAAGCATAAACATGCTGTTACATCAGCTTTTCTGTGCTGCAGCAGGGAGAGATTCGTGGGTGGCTTTGTAGCTCACAGTGACTCTGCTGGAGGATGAGCAGGCGATCTGGGTGAGTGTTTATATCAGCGCTCTGTGTGCACAGACTCTCTGTAGATCAGGACTCTTGATCTGCACAAAATGATTTAGACTGCTGCATGCTCCCTTCAAAATAAAGCTTGTAAAAAAAGGGAGTACAGAAGAACCGTTTTGCGTTTCCCAAGAAAACTTTCAGACAGCAGTTTTATATATATATATATATATATATATATATATACAATAAATTTTTTACCATTGATGTTCAAGGTGCTTATATGGAGCCATTGATGCCAGCTAAGTACCTGTATCTTTAAGATTGTAGGCAGTAAATTAAGTAAAAAATAAATAAATAATTTGTTTATCTGTATTTGTTTATATTGGGAATTTTAATGTGTGCATGCTCATTTAGCCTATATTTTTACATGAACAGTGCATACAATCAAATAATAAAATCATAAAAGTTATGTGTAATCCTATCTGTAATCCTTCACACATCTCAAAATTGGATTTTCATACTGTATATTATAATGTTGTGATTGCTAAATTTATTCACTTTTTAGGCTTAATTTTTTTCTTTTCTTATTTTACAGAATTTAAATAGTGCATATAATATTTAGTATATGTCTGTATATATGGATATATATATTTGTGTGTGTGTTTATATATGTGTTTATATACATATCTATTTGTTTATATACATATATATATTTGTTTATATATATATATATATATATATATATATATATATATATATATATTTATTTATTTATTTGTATATATATATATATATATATATATATATATATATAGAGAGAGAGAGAGAGAGAGAGAGAGAGAGAGAGAGAGAGAGAGAGAGAGAGAAAGAGAGAGAGGGGGGGGGGGGTTACATCAGCCATTTATTGCCCTTAAGAAAGGAACATATATTTACCAATATATTTCTTAAAATATATTGTGATGTATTGTAATATATTACTTTTTATTTTCTAATATATTATATATTTGAATACATTTAATAATATATTGATGACACATATATTATATGATGTATTGCAAAATATACAAATGATTGCCGCTTTCAATATATTGGAAAAAATAAATATTAAATCCATTATATATGAATATATGCCTAATATATTACATGATATTTTCCAATATACTGCAATACATTTTTGTTTCATAAGGGTGTTTTGGGTTTTGTTTCTGGTTCAGGTTTTCATGTCTTTTATTTAGATATTTAGCCATGTTTCATGTTCCTGTCATGTGATTCCCTTGATCCTCATGCGTTCCTGCCTTGTGTATGAGTCATGTTCTGGTTGGTTGTCCTAGTCATGTGTCGTGGTCCTCACTGGTTGGCTTATGTCATGTGACCCTTATTGTTTTGTATTTATAGCCCTCATGTTGCCATTGTCTCTTGTTGAGTATTGTTCCTGTAACCTCAGTTGGGTTGAGTCCTTGGTTTTGTTTATGTCAAGTCTGTTCATGCCAAGTCATGTCTTTTCTTATTTTTTGGTCATCTTTTGGGATTTAAATAAAGCTGCACTTGGGTTCTTTCAAATTGCCTCCATTGGACTTTTTACATAATTATAGGCATATCATATTTATATCATCATTTATTTTTAATTAAAAAGTTTTCTGGTTTATAGACCAAAAGTGTCCCAAAAAATGATAATTATACAATACAGTCACAATCTTTTGTACCACACTGAGGACATATCAGTGCAAAATGCAGACTGTGGGAATCAACCTGATATACTGCACTTTATAAAAATCCACACTGTTTGTTCAGTTATTTATTATTATTATTATTATTATTATTATTATTATTATTATTATTATTATTATTATTTATTTATTTATTTTTTAAAGAGCCACACAGATGGGAAATCAAAAATGACCTGTATTACAGTGTATGATGTAGCTGTCTATCAGTGTAAACAATGTGCAAATACTTAAACCAAAAAGTACACGATTTATAAAGTTATTGGCTTCTAAAGTAAGGTGTCGACTCTGAATCGCTGAAACCAGTCGTTATAGATTTCAAATCTTTTGCCCATCTCTATGTACGTCACTAGGAACACTGTAATAATATAATAATAATAATCTCCGCCTACCGTCTTGGGAGAAAAGGAACTCTGACCTAGGGAGATATCTAAGGAAAGCTTGACATGTCTACTTTAAATTTAAATTTAAATTTAAATTGAAAATAACGCAATGTCTCTTGTCTCCCTTCATTATATCTAATGTGACCACGCCCCCGCGCTGAACGCGCTATTCACATTCAAACTGAAGCGCGCGGCTTGAATACACACACACAGAAGAAAAAGCAGCGAGACTGTTAAAGTTTTTTATTTTACTGTTTGCTTCGCGATGAGAGGAATAAGACAATTCACCCCAAACAGATGCTAACGCATAGTTTACCGTGGAGGTGTGTGCGGAACAACCAATCCAAACTGGTTATGTTAGTTGACCAATCAGAACACAGTATGCTACCGAAAGGTGGGGTTTAAGGAAACTGAATCTTTTGAACAGCTTCGCGCGAACCGTTTGGGGATCTCTGAGAATTGAGGTAATTTTAGAATGATATTTTGACAAAATGACAATGTTTTTTAACCTTGGATGAATTTAAACCTAATGTACAGGACTTATAAACAGTGATAGGAAGCTTAGAATTTTCATCTTACTGGCTCTTTAAATTATTATTATTATTATTAGTATTATTATTATTATTATTAGTAGTAGTAGTAGTAGTAGTATATTTTTATATTAGATGTTCTGCTTCTATTAATCACTCACTGGTTTTCAAGCAATATCCAAAAACTGGATCAACTATCTGGTTTTGATACAAATTTCTGAGGTCTCAACAAGTGAAACCTTTAAGATTGCAATGCTATATTTTAATATTAAAGCCTTTTAATTTCCTGTGTACTCATCAGCTCTCTCTATTCAGTAAAATCATAAATAGATGCATATAGTGAACAGTAAAAACATTTCTCACAGCTGGACCAATGGCCAGTTTGAATACATAAATATATATGTACATATATACAGGACAAATTTCTAATAAGAACATTTTCTCCATGTCATCCGTTGGTGTTTTCCGTTCTCTGAGTCGTGAGATAACGGTTTAATTAAAGCCTGTTCTCTGGATCTGAAACCACCCCCACCAGCAAACTAGAACCAGCAGGTGTTTCCTCCTCCTTCAGAGCAAGCTCTCCAGAATCAAGACACGGCCATCACCACCATCTGCAGCTCTGATCTACAATAGCAGAAGATTGCCAGCCAGACGAGCTCCTTTATGCAAACCTGCACACAGATCTGTGTGATAACAGTCATCAAACCCACTCATCATTTTAATCTAAATATAAGGCCATTTGTTTGGGCGCTGATCGCTTGAACTGCTGATTAACACATGTATTATATCCTGCCAAAAACAACGATTATAATGAACTCCAAGTGTGGTAATGTCATGATTGATTGCTGTTGATGCCACATGCCCTTCAGGAGAAATGACAGAAGCATCAGTGTATTATGATAAGGGTTTGGATGAAGGGTTTTGCAGTCCCTCAGCACAGATTAAAAGGAGAAACAGAGAACATAATAAACTCTTGGTTCAGTTGTATGCCCTTAACCACACTGTGAAAAATTAGCTGATTGTAGAAGTTAAAAAGGAAGGCAGCTGTCTGCAGTTGGATTCATTTACATAATTACTTTAAAAACTGGCAAATTGGCAACAATTTAAAGTTATTAATTATTTGTATATGATTAGAAGTGTTAAGTAGTAATGTCTGAGTGTATGCTGAGAAAGAGGGTATATACTGTGTGTATATATATATATATATATATGTGTGTGTGTGTGTGTGTGTGTGTGTGTGTGTGTGTGTGTGTGTGTGTGTGTGTACTGTATATAGCTGTTTTGAGATGCATCTTAAATTAATGAAAATTGTAACAGGGTTACTATAATAACCCGCCTGATTTATCTTAACTGCTATTTGTACCCAAAAATACACATGAACTAGACGAATTGACTGGCAACATGGGCACTATCTTCTCTAATACATTAGAGCTTTGCCCCCATCAAATTGAAAAATGTTAGAGAAAAACATACTGTGCCATGGTATAACCGTATATCCACTCTCGGAAGAAACTCGTAGTCGTAGAACTTGGAAGATTTAAGAATTGCTTAGAAAAACAGTATGTCCAGCTATAAGCAGGCTCTAAAAACTGCCAGGGCCGAGCATATCCACAAACTCATTAAAAATAACCAAAACAATCCAAGGTTTTTATTTAGCACAGTGGCTAGATACACAAATAAGCAGACCCCACTTGATCTAACCACTTCACAACCATAGGACAGGAAGAGCTAAATAAACTTAGCACTGTATCTAAACCACCAACATGCTAATTCTGTATTTTCTAATAATATTACCAAGGGACAACACGTATATTGAAAATAGAAGAAAATAGAATAGAACATGTTTATTAAAGGCTGCATCTCATTTGTAGTTTTACTTGATCTTAGTGCTTCGTTCGACACCATAGATCATGACATACTCATAGATCGATTACAAAACTATACAGGTATTCAAGGGCAGGCTCTAAGATGGTTTAGATCCTACCTGTCCAAATTGCTACCATTTTGTTTATTCAAATGGGGTGTCATCTAATTTATCACCAGTAAAATATTGAGTGCCACAAGGATCTGTCCTAGGTCCCCTTCTATTTTCAATATACATGTTGCCCCTTGGTAATATTATTAGAAAATACTGAATTAGCTTCCACTTTTATGCAGATGATACTCAGCTATATATCTCAACGAGACTGGATGAAACTTCTAAATTATCTAAGCTAAACGAGCGTGTTAAAAATGTAAAATATTGGATGACCAATCATTTTCATTACATAGACAGATGTACTGTTACTTCCTCTACAGTCAAAAATCTGGGTGTTATATTAGACAGCAACTAGTCTTTTGAAAACAATATTTCCCATATTACAAAAACTGCATTCTTACATCTTAGAAACATTGCTAAGATACAAAACATGTCACCTGTTTCTGATGCAGAAAAGCTAGTTCATGCATTCATGACCTCTAGACTGGACTATTGTAATGCACTTCTAGGTGGTTGTCCTGCTTCTTCAATAAACACGTTACAGGTAGTCCAAAATGCAGCAGCTAGAGTCCTTACCAGGTCAAGAAAATATGATCATATTACCCCAATTTTACAGTCTCTGCACTGGCTACCTATTAAGTTTCGTATCATTTTATTATACACAAATTATCATTACTTACCCATAAGCCCCAAATGGTTAAGCTCCTGTGTACCTAACTAGGCTTATACCACGCTACAATCCATCACGCTTCCTAGGTCACAAAACTCTGGACGTTTGGTAGTTCCTAGGATAGCAAATTCCACTATAGGAGATTTTTTTGCATTTGGCTCCTAAAACTCTGGAATAGCCTTCCTGATAATGTTGGGGGTTCAGAGACACTCTCTCTGTTTAACTGTAGATTAAAAAACATATCTCTTCCGCCAAGCATTCAAATAATGCATCTCATAATTTGTGACTGCATCTGATCTTACGTGCAGTATTATTCTTTAGCTTAAGTTAAACTAATTAATTTTACTTTGTTGGAACAGCAGCTAGGCTAATCATGTCTCTATTTTGTTTCTATGTTTTGCCACAGGATTTACATCCCGTGGTAACTAGGATTTGCACAAGCGCCAGTCTGGATCCAGATCCCATGAACTCCTATAGAGGGCACTCCACTCAGGACGCTTGTATTTCCATTCCCAACTCCATTTCCCACAATCCCGTGCTTAGGGCTAATAACCACCAGGTGTTCCCCATTACCACTCACCTATATAAACTGCCTGTGGACTCTCAATAAATTTAAAGTCTTGTTTAGTACTGTCTGGCATTTCCGAACAGTTTCCTAGTGTTTGTTCCTTCCGTGTCAGATCTTGGATTGTTTATACTAACTGTGATTCTCTGCTGCCTGCCCCGACCTCTGCTTTTGTCTGTTTTCAATTTTGGATATCCATTGACATACCTGATGCTGTCTTTTGACCATTCTGATAATAAACCACTGACTATGGATCTGAATGTCTCTAACTCCATGTTACAGCAAGTAAAATCACTTTTTTTGAAAGGAAAGTTATGTTGTTTGATTTTAATTGCAAATATTTGATCTAAAAATCTTGTTAACAGTCTATGTGCAGACTGACATGTGAATGTGGAGTTGGAAGTGACATACTCTTCCCATTCTTTCTTTTCAGGACTGTGTTGCCAGTGCTGTTGAAGAAATGATGAACGTGTGAGGTACATGCATTACAATAGCGGGTAATTGGATCCACTCAGTGTTACACGGATGACAAGTAAAATAAGTAGGAACATGAACAGTATTAATTGGAAATCAGTCAGTGGGTGAGCTGGTTTTCTTTAATGGATCATCCTTCACAGTTTATTCAGGTTCATGGTATGAAGTGAAAATTATATGTATTACCTTTGTTTTCAATCTAGCGCTGGCAGATGATTGGGAACAATCTCACACTCCAAACCAGACCAGCGTTTAATCTCATATGAGAAACAGAGTAAATGAACACACAGCCAGAATACGGCATCCTCTCAGAGTCCTGGCAGATGTGCATGTATTCACTGCTAGCCAGATTCAGCTGAGGACATGTTTAGGCTGTGCTCCAAATGCCTTCGCACCAAACAGCAGATAATCCATTTTTCCAAATGTCGAAATGACTATAAGATGACTTCCTGCCTCCCAGCAGTCACCTGCCTCACATCATATCCAAAGAACAAAATAATCATATTTATTTCTGCAAAAAAATGAAGATGTGCCACATCAGAATATCTTGAATCGTAGCTAAGTCTCTTTTGAGGAAAGCCAGTTCATTTGGTGGCCATCAAGTGCCACTTATGTGGGGAAAGACTGAAATCTTCTCTACATTATAAACACATAAAGGTTTTAAAGATGTTTGGAGTATGCTTTGCAAGGAAATACTACTTCAGTCTTCCTCAAACTAAATACTTTCTTTAATGTAAATACTACACCATTTTTACAGTCTATTTCAAATCCGTAATTATAACTATAACGCTATTTTGCTTCTTAAGACACATTGATAAAATTGGAAAGAAAGAAGAAAAATGTAATATATTTTCAGACTAACCAAACTAATAAAAGCCTGTTTCCACCACAAAATAAAATAGCACCTTTCACAGACAAGGGGGACTCACAAAGCACTTAACAGCAAGAAAATAAAACCAAAACAAATGAAGTACCAAGAATAAAAATAAAATAAAATAAAACTGGATAAATTATCTCATAATTATTATTTTTTTCACAATCACTAATTATTTTTCACAATAATCACAATTGTATGTTCATGATATTAACTATATCATGCTCCTTGTCATGTTTTATAACAAGTCATGGAGTAGAAAAGTGTGTGTGTGTGTGTGTGCGTGCATGCGCGCATGCGCGCGCGCGCGTGTGTGTGTGTGTGTGTGTGTATCAGAGGGATCAATCTATCGGCCTTCTGGGTAGCATTCCATTTCTCTGATCCCTGACCCACACTTCAACTTCAACTCTTTTCTGTTCATGAATATTCCTGATTGATTTCCACCCATCTTCATGTCGCCCTACAAAAGGATGACGTGCAGACAGATTTTCTAGATTATTATACTAATAGTTCACCTCTCAAGACCAGTAGTATCTTTCTCATCTCTTTCACGTCATAAGTGACTCTGGCAAGCAAGATTTGAACTAAAAGGCGTTTCACATCAAACCAAAGCAGGATGTATTTTGGCATAATGGATTATAGAGCAGTTGCATTGGAGTTTATCTGCTGCGTACATTTTCAACAACTTCCACGAAAGTGATTCAGTAATGTGATTCTCCAGACTGCAATAGACTTATATTTGAAATCTTCTCTCTTTGCATTCATGGGATTATCTGTTGCTCTGACTCCAGGTGAGTTTACTGCTGAAGCTCATGCTACACCTCTCTCTCTCTCTCTCTCTCTCTCTCTTTATTGCCTCTGAGGGACCCTTGGCCTTTTAGGACCATGCTCTTTTTTAAATGATATCTGTCTGCTTTCTGACAAGAGGTCAGGTAGAAATTCACTGTTCAGATTTACTTCTGGTTTATAAAGTTTATTTGGCATCTTTAAAAGTTTCTTCCAGGCTTGGCTGCTTTACGCTTCATCTGTCCTGCCAGCGTTTAAAGTGGTTTATAGGGGCTATAGAAGAGCTATACTTATCTAACTCTCAGGCTCATGCTGTTTTTAAAAAGAAGGGAGAGGTTACTGGCTGTTAAAGTGTCAGTCTGATACCCCCCACAGCCTCGGAAGATAAGGAGCGCTCTGATGCTTCTAACCATGCTTTTGCATGCGTGATGGCACATCTCAGAAAAGAAGAAAACGGTATGAATGTTCTCTCTTTTTCAGTCCAGTTACATCAGTGGCATTAATGTTATCTTCCACAAAGATATTTGTCTTCAAAAGTCCATGGTACATTAGCTTTATTTCATGTAAATTAATTAAATACAATCATCTGACTATAAAGTAGTAATTTTAGATGGTCCCTCATGTTTTTTGGAAACCAAAGTCACTGCACGCGTTTACCAAGAAATGTTGGAGCATGTCATGCTTTCTTCTGCTGACCAGCTTTTTGAAGATGCTGATTTCATTTTCCAGCAGGATTTGGCACCTGTCCACACTGACAAAAACACCAAAAGTTGGTTAAATGACCATGGTGTTGGTGATCTTGACTGGTTAGCAAACTCACCAGACCTGAACCCCAGAGAGAATCTATGAGCTATTGTCAAGAGGAAGATGAGAAACAAGAGACCAAACAATGCAGATGATCTGAAGACCACTGTCAAAGAAACCTGTGCTTCAGACCACCTCAGCAGAGCCACAAACTGATCACCTCCACGCCA
The DNA here is from genome assembly GCF_003368295.1 of Carassius auratus. Taxonomy (NCBI): domain Eukaryota; kingdom Metazoa; phylum Chordata; class Actinopteri; order Cypriniformes; family Cyprinidae; genus Carassius; species Carassius auratus. The sequence goes on from NW_020526730.1 coordinate 61,899, forward strand.
CGCTGAACTGAGACAAGAATTAAAGCAAAAGGAGCCTCTACCAAGTATTGAGTACATGTACAGTACATGAACATACTTTCCAGAAGGCCAAAAGTTCACTAAAAATGAATTGGTGGGTTTTATTAAATGTGAGCCAAAATCATCACAATTAAAAGAACCAAAGAAGTAGAATAAATGAATGGACAATATTATTTGTTTGCTTCTTTTATGAAACACTTATTATTATTATAACACTTATTATTCTCTTTCGGATCTGCACATGCACATATACAAGTAAACTGCTGACTCTCCAGACACTGAGCTGAGAATCGGTCTGGACTGGATTCTACACAAATGTATTTTTATTGCTGAAACCGAGAGAGAAAATGACAGAGAAACAAAGGAAATGCTTTATTTACAAAAAACACAACACAACTTCAAACACAAGCTAATAAAAACACAAAGGTGTCTTTTTTAATATGTGGAAGTCAGCTGGTCCCTGCACTAATTGTAAGCTGAGTCATCTTCTGCTTTAAGAGATAGTTCACTACAAAATCAAATGATTTTCTCATCCTCAGGTCATTCCACACCTGTACGACCCTCTCAAACACCAAAGCAGAGTTGTTGCATGACATTCTGGCACAATCACATTTATGGATTAATATTTTAACATTTGGATATTTTCACAAAACTAGTTTGAAATATGTTCTGTAATCAGCTCATATTCAGATTCATCTCAGATCAAATACACAATCTGGCTACAGCAATTAATAGTTCAGGAGACTAATATTATTTGTAAATTCTGATTCAAACTTAAATTTAGCATTTTATGGACTATCTTCAATGACACGTTTGTGTCTTTAAAAGCTTGACTTTGCATTGCAATTCCATGGAGAAGAATGATTAATAGCTGCAGTATATCATGTAAAACCATTTTGTGTTTAGTGCAAGAAATGAGATGATACAGGTTTGGAATGACACGAGGGAGAGTAAATGATGACAGAGTGAACGATTCCTTTCAGATTCTTCAGACCAATTAATTTAAATTTCAAGGATTTTAAAAGACCTTAAGAATTAATGTTTGAACAGATGGTATTACTGTACAATGAGCCCCGAGAACATCAAATAGAAATCTTCAAAAGACAGCTCGAAGACTTCAAAAGATTTGAGACCTTAAACTGAGAGCGGTTAAAACACAGAGGACTCAATCGAGACGGGTTCAAATAATTTAAAGATTTCTCCAAATCAAATATAATCGTTTGAAAGGAGATTAACTATGAATGTGGGTCTGGTGATTTTTTTTTTTTTTTTTTTTTTACTGCAGTCTGATTGTCATTCCAGGCCATTAAATTCGACTGGAATCCATTGCTTTTGGTTCTCTTTAACAATCATTAACATATAAGACCCATTTTATTGATTTTGTTGTGTTTGAGTAGATAATATATTTCTGTTAAAATATCAAAACATCATAAAAACACAATTTACTGGAGAAGCAAGTATATACAGTAAGACTTTTGTACAATTAAGCTGTTTTTATTTTTATTTTAATAATGAACCTCATAAAAAACATTTATACTTAATATAATATAATATAATATAATATAATATAATATAATATAATAATTAGGCATTACATGTTTATATATTATTTTGCATTTATTTTATGCATCATGATAAATAAATATTAGTGTTTATGTATTATGATATTTAAGTCTTATTTTAGAGATTTGATTAACTCTTTTTTATTTCTTTAATGTATTGAATTAGTTTATTTGTAAATGTTTTATTTTAGCTTTAGTTTCATAGAAAATTTTAATTCTGTCTATTAATTTTATTTATCATTTTTAATGAATTAATTTAACTTATTTTAACACTGAAAAAAAGTAAAATATTGATTTGGAAGTAAGCTTAAAATATAATAAAATAATAATAATAATAATAATAATAATAATAATAATAATAATAATAATAATAATGATGATGAATATATATATATATATATATATATATATATATATATATATATATATATATATATTACTTTTTATTATTTTATTTTAGTTCATCTACATTGATTGATTGATCTAGTTTTAGGTAACTCTTGTAGATCTGACACCGGGAACGTCCCTGTGATGAACCAGCACCTGAGATTACATATTGAAGGAAAGTGAAAAGCAGAGCGCTTCAGATCCTTACAGCAACTCTATCACTTTCAGTCAGCTGTTTACACATTTACTACTGTCACCGGCATTCATTTGATAAATGTTTGAACATACATAGAGATGTGCAAGCAAGAACTGTAGACAGTGAAAGAGAGAGAGAGGGTTGTTCTGCAGCGGTGAGATGCTGATATTGGCAGAGAGGAGAGGAGAGATCCAGATTCATTAACACTCTTAAATTTAGCCTGCAGTTTGACTGGGGGAAACTCATCTGTTCAACACCCACACCCTGCTTTGACTGAAAAACACCGGCAGAACACGGAGAAAGAAAGCGTTCTGTTTCTGCTCTGAGCGCAGTTCCATTTGCAGCACTTTGTCAGATATCTTAAGCAAATATGATTTGGGTGTGCATGATTTAGGATGCTGCTGGGGAAATGGCACTCTTATCCAAGGTCTCAGATGCCATAATCTCATTATTGTCAGTTTGCCTTTCTAAATGGAGAGGGTTTTGTCTCAGTCAACCTCAGAGAACCTGCTTCTATAATTGTTGGTGGTGTTCGCCGAGGAAGGGAAGAGCTGAGAGAGAACAGATAGAGATAACACTCTCCCCATGGGCTCATAAGAAAGGCTGTCAAGCACTGGAGCACATGGTGTGAATACATATAATAGGACAAACAACAAATTGTGGCATGCTTTCACACTGGGTAATGGTCACTCCCACGGTCAGGACAGCTGCGGCGCTCTCAAATCTGAGCAAATAATGCGCTTTAAATTAAACTCGGAGACATCGGCTTTAGCTTGTGTGTGTGACGAATAATACGCTGACTTCCTGTATAAAACATCTCTGCATCATAAAAGAAGATAAATGACTTCAGAAGCAAGTCTGTAAGAGCTCTTAAGACAGTACTTGTGCTTAAAAAATAAATAAATAAATAAAACACTGATTTTACCTGCAAAATAATTACAACAAATATTGGTAAATGGTGAAATAAATAAATAACAATTTTAATTAAACATCTAATTTAATTAAGTAATTTAACAATGTATATGAGTATAACTTATTGTATATGAGTTTAGGACCTGAAGTGGGACAGTCATATTGACTCATTCGTCAGCTGAGGAAGTTTAACCTGCCAGAAAATCACTCTGGATCCCTCACATCCAAATCATCCCCTTTTTGAACTTTTGCCACCTGTCCGGCACTTCAGAGCCACAAATACCAGGACAGTCAGGCACAAGAACAGTTTCTTCCCCCAGGCAATCTACCTCATGAACAGTTACATTTCCCCCACTTATGCAATAGAAATGTGCAATATCCTTATATTTATTTGTTACCTCCTCTATCCTAGTACATCCTTGCATCTCACTCTATTCTATTCCATTATCATCTATAGTACAACTGTTCATAAAATTTATTTAGCAATTTATTTTGCAATATTTGTCTTTTATATTATGATTATTATATTATATATTATTATTATATATATATATATATATAAAAGGCATATTCTTTCTGGTTCTGATTAAATTACTTGAGAAGCAAGTCTGTAAGACAAGGCGTGTGTTAAATGAGCATGTTTGTTTTTCCCCATTACTTACATAGTGCTTTTTACAATGCAAATTGTGTCTAAACAGCTTTACGATATTAAACAGGGGACAAAACGTGTCGAAAAAACGTTCCCCTCCAGGAACTCAGGAACTCAAACTACATCGGAAAATTACTTTGAGGAGTGTGTTCATGTATGCAGTCTTTGAAAGTGAAAAGAAAAAAAAAAACGGTCAAAGTCATGACATTTGCCAAGTATGGTAACCCATACTCAGATTTGGTAATCGGCATTTAACCCATCCAAGTGCACACACACATCAGTGTGAACACGCACCCGGAGCAGTGAACACACACACACTGTGAACACACACCCGGAGCAGTGAACACACACACACACTGTGAACACACACCCGGAACAGTGAACACACACACACTGTGAACACACACCCGGAGCAGTGAACACACACACACTGTGAACACACACACACACTGTGAACACACACCCGGAGCAGTGAACACACACACACACTGTGAACACACACCCGGAACAGTGAACACACACACACTGTGAACACACACCCGGAGCAGTGAACACACACACACTGTGAACACACACACACACTGTGAACACACACCCGGAGCAGTGAACACACACACACACTGTGAACACACACCCGGAACAGTGAACACACACACACTGTGAACACACACCCGGAGCAGTGAACACACACACACTGTGAACACACACACACACTGTGAACACACACCCGGAGCAGTGGGAAGCTATAGATCCAGCACCCGGGGGGTAACTGGGGGTTCAGTGCCTTGCTCAAGGGCACTTCAGTCATGAGTATTGAGGGAGGAAGAGAGCACTGTTCATTCACTCCCTCCAATCCTACAACTCCTGCCAGCACCGAGACTCAAACCAGCGACCTTCAGGTTACAAGTCAAACTCTTTAATCATTAGGCCACAGCTGCCATTTGCAGTTCCACTCACACTATTGCTGAGGCACATCGGCGAGTGGGAATCGCGGGGATCATATATAATATGATATTATATATATTATATCTAGCACTCTCTCGAGATTTGGAAGCCTGCACTGCAGTCTCTTCCCCCTTTGAATGAGTCTCTGCTGCAGCTATCTTCTTCTGAGGAGATTGATGTTGTTAGCATTATTATGGAGAGATTAAGGTCATCTCAGTGTTTTGCATATGAAAAGAATTCAGCATTTTAGATGGCTCGTTTCTCCCTGCCCTCACTATAATAAGGGGTGGGGATGCACACAATTTATCTGTGGTTCGTTTTTGGAGCTGAGCACGCACAGTCAGCTCTTGTGGGGGCTAGCTGTGTTCATTCATAAATTAACCTAAAGTGTACAAGTGAACATGCATCACCTTAGATGTTTAGCTCTGCTCCAACTGGCATTTGTTCTCGAGGGAAGAAAGTTTAATGGAAAGGCTCCCCATTCTTCTTCCTCTCTTGGGATATAAAGTTCTTGAGTGAGAGCATGGTGTTTTCCTCTCTTCCTCCAAGGAGGTTGATGTGGTCAGCACGTCATTACTAGACTTTTGAGGAGTTAATGGAGATTGTAACTAAAAGCGTGTCATAGCATTCTATCACAGCTTTCATGTCAGGACCTACCGGTTTTCCCTGTCTCCACAGAGGTGTTGAGAGCATTGGTTTAACCATTTTCCATTCCAGCTCTTCTTCTCTTATTTGCACATTGCTGGGGGGGAGCAGCCAACACTTATAGGAGTGTTGCTTCTCATACTCCCCCAGAATATCTGGAGTCAGAATGGCGCTCGCAGGCCAAAGACTTCCAAGCAGAAGGTGGATCTGTGGACCATCATTCTCGTTAGATATTCTTCGACTTAAAGGTCATGACGCCTATGGCCCAGGACTTCTGAGAGCAGGTCCCTCTGGGGAAATGCAGTGTACACCTCATCATATGCTGGCCGTGTTTCAAACTCTTCTCCTACACTTTCTCCCAGACCTGATAAGCCATCATGTGCTGGTTCCTGCAGAAAACACAGCGGTGGTGTCTTATATGTCCTATATCTATATGTCCTATACACACACACACACACACACACACACACACACACATATATATATACAGTATAATAATCAAATATTTTAATAAAGGAGGTTAAAGAGTCTTATCTGAGGTTATGACATGCATTCTCAGCATCTGTTTGGCTTGCCTTCATTAGTTTCTCTGCAAATATCGACTCAAACATTAAGAGTATGTCAGCAGTTCAGATCATTACACACAACGAAAGAATGACGGTGAGTTTTGATCGGTCTGAGTGGCACGAGGGAAGTGAAATTCTCTTAAATCTCAGAATATGTAATAAGTGGTGTCAGGCGGCTCAGATTTCAGCCTCTGTCTGGCTAATGAACCACCTGGCCCCGCATCAGACCCTCCACTCCGAAGATAAAACAAGTGAAACTTTGTCTCGCGTGTTTCCCTCGGCTGAGTGTGTGCAGAATCTCAAACGAGTTTGTTTCCGGCGCCGGCGAGAGCTCAATGGATGCAGGTGTCTGGCTTAAAATCTGAGCCTTGAATTCAGACACAATTCTTGTTTGCTTTACATAAGATGTTAGAGAGCATACATGCTGGCTCTGTTCCAGACTCTTTTGTGTGTAATTGGAATTTGCCACGTTCGAAATGCTACACTTTTGAAATATTCAGAGCGATATCTGAAAGACCTTGGACACAAACATAGAAACTACAAATGCATTCTGGCCTCCGGTCACCCTCCCAAGAGGACAGTCACAGACAGAATGAGACGGATAAAGATCTCATGATTTGTTAATGCGTTTTGGGGTCAAGGGAAGAGAAAAAGGCTTGCGCCAATGAGAGAGAGAGAGATTGCTATCGTTTCTCATTTAATCACTCTCTCTGCGGTTGTATGTGAAGAGGACATGGCACAGATAGCCAAACTCCTGTTGAAATTTCCTATTTGCCACACAGGCAGAAAGAAAAAGAGGCAAAACGAAACCGTACCTGTGCTGAGAGTGATAAGCAAGTCCTTGAAGTGAGCGGCCAATTCCTGCCTTCCATCATCCATTTAACACTGGAGTCATGTGCATGAGGATTGTCTTTTCAATGGCCTGAGTGCAGATAATAACGGTGAGGATTTAATGGAAAGCGTGTTACTCCAGAACTTGGAAAATGTGGTAAAATGGTACAACAGACGCTGGCCTTTGTTCAGGTTATTCATCAATCACAAAGAGTGGAGTTTCCATTCAAGCTGTTGTTTCTGATGGGAATATGGCTGATAATGTGCATGATTTGGATGTGTGCTCTTAGCTCTTTATCATGCATTTGACTGTTTAGCATATTCTAGTGAGCTGTTCTGCTTTTAATGTCATTCTTTGGAGTACTGGTTTTGTCAGAGATTTTTTAATTGCAAGAGCATTTGAAATATCAGTCACACTTAACAGTAAGCTTTGATTCATTTACATTAGTTAATGCTTTAGATGTCACACGCATCATGCCTACTCAGCTTGTTTCAGACAATGGGTTCAGAAAGAAAAAACACTCAAAAGTTGGGAATAATTCACAATCTTTATTTTTTTAGAAATAAGTCTCTTTTGCTCACCAAGACTGCACTTATTTGACCAAAAATACAGTCAAATTTGTGAAATATTATTACAATTTAAAATAGCTGTTTTCTATTTGAATATTTATAAAAGTGTCATTTATTTATGTGATCTAAGCTGAATTTAATCATCCAGGAATCATTATAATTTACTGATTTGCTGCTCTAGAAGCATTTCTGATTATCAGTGTTGAGAACAATTGTGCTGCCCTATATCTTTGAAACTGTAATTATTTTCAATACTATTTGATTCATATTAAGTTCACCAACAGCATTTACCTGAAACAGAATCATTGTAAATCTCTACACTATCACATTTTATTAATTAAATCTGTCTGTGCTGAATAATTATGTATTTATTTGTTGTTGGGGGGGGGGGGTCAACTTTCAATTAAAATTAATCTTTGTCATTACAAGGGGAAAAAAACATATATATAAATGGAGTGCCACAAGGATCCGTCTGAGGTCCCCTTCTATTTTCAATATACATGTTGCCCCTTGGTAATATTATTAGAAAATACGGAATTAGCTTCCACTGTTATGCTGATGATACTCAGCTATATATCTCAACGAGACCAGATGAAATTTCTAAATTATCTAAGCTAAGAGAGTGTGTTAAAAATGTAAAAGATTTGATGACAAATAATTTTCTACAATTAAATTCGGAAACGACAGATATATTAATTATTGGACCAAAAAACACTACACAGAATCTTGTAGATTACAATCTGCAACTAGACGAATGTACTGTTACTTCCTCTACAGTCAGAAATCTGAATGTTATATTAGACAAGCACTTGTCTTTTGACAATCATATTTCTCATGTTACAAAACTGCATTCTTACATCTTAGAAACATAGACAAGCTATGAAACATGTTATCTGTTTCTGATGCAGAAAAGCTAGTTCATGCATTCATGACCTCTAGACTGGACTATTGTAATGCACTTCTAGGTGGTTGTCCTGCTTCTTCAATAAACAAGCTTCAGGTCGTCCAAAATGCAGCAGCTAGAGTCCTTACCAGGTCAAGAAAATATGATAATATTACCCCAATTTTACAGTCTCTGCACTGGCTACCTATTAAGTTACGTATCAGTTACAAATTATCATTACCTACCTATAAGGCCCTAAATGGTTTAGCTCCTGCGTACCTAACTAGCCTTCTACCACGTTACAACCCATCACGCACCCTAAGGTCACAAAACACTGTACTTTTGGTCGTTCCTAGGATAGCAAAGTCCACTAAAGGAGGTAGAGCTTTCTCACATTTGGCTCCCAAACTCTGGAATAGCCTTCCTGATAATCGTTGGGGTTCAGACACACTCTCTCTGTTTAAATCTAGACTAAAAACGCATCTCTTTCGCCAAGCATTCCAATAATGTGTCTTAAATTGTGAGTGTAGTTGCATCTGATCAAATGCGCATTTTTATTCTTAAGCTTGGGTTAAACTAATTAATTTTACTTTGTTGGATCAGCAGCTATGCTAATGATGCCAGAACACCCAAGAAGAAATGATGTTGACCCTCAGAGGACCTCAGATGATGCTAACCCTGAATCAACAACAGAACTAACAAATATTGCTACAAGTGTGACTGCATCATATAAGTATTATTAATTATTAATAATATTAATGTTCATCGTCTGGCTGAATACGTCTTGAATACATTTTTCTACAAATCCTGCCATACGTGCACAAACTGACAGTCACCACTAAGCTACTACTAAATATTGTAGAAACATAATTTTCTGTAAAGTTGCTTTGCAACGATTTGGATTGTAAAAACCGATATACAAATAAACTTGAATTGAATTGAATATTTAATATACAATTGCATAATTAAAATAATATGAAATTATATTTAATAGTTCACAATATTATGGTTTTTACTGCATTTATGATTTATTTATTTATTTATTTATTTATTTATTTATTTATTTTTTCATGCAACCTTGGTGGACATTAAGAGAGATTTCTTTAAAAAAAAACATTGTATTTTGGTGAATTTCAATGTTTTTAAATCAAAATGTGTTTTTTTAGCTTATGTGATTCATCCAGAGCCAAAGATGTGGTTATACCCAGTATTTCAATTTGTTAAGTTGTTAATTAAGTATAAAAAATTTGTGAAATTGTCACATGTAGGGTTCTGTGTCACATACACACACACACACACACACAAAGATGGTGCGGCCTCAATGTAGCCTTACAGTGTCCAGTGCAGATGGTTTAAAATCATTTTGATTATGTAAGCTGCATAATACATGGCAGATTGGATCTTCAGTTATAATTACCTCACTTCATGCCAAACCAAACCCATATGCTGGTGATCCTGGGAACAGAAAAGGATGAATTAAGAAGAATCTCCATTGAACTTTTCCTACAAATATCTGTCAAGCACCAAATCTAACACAAAGCATTACAAAAGCACAGTAAAAGTTGTCCATGCACTTGTGCTCTAGTTCTTCAGCTGTTGTTTTCAGTTATGTTGTTTCTGATAATGCCAGCGGTGCAAAAATGACACGCTTTAACTCCCAAGTGTCGAGGCCTGCCTAGTTTTAAATGCAAGGTTCAGTCCAGGTCTCTCAAAATCAGTCTCAAAATCATTCAGATATTGATCTGTGCTTTCTCAAACCTAGACAAACCTCAAGCACCATGTCAGGGCCCTGAGGTTGTGTTTGATTTGGCGCTTCGTCCGCTGGCCGTGACAAGGACGGCCTCTCATCCTCCCCTGAAGCTCTGCAGTTTTCTGACTTAACTAGCTCTACAGACACAAACACCAGACGGCACAGGTGTGAAGCCTCGGCTCATCTGAGGTGACTTCACCTGCGAGCTAGTGCTGTTGATGTTCTGGGGACCCTCACCTGTCCCGAGGGCTCTGTCCGTTCTGGTGGGAGAGAGCTTTGAGAGAAACAGTAATTGGAGAGATGGAGTGCTCAGTATGTGTGAAAGATTGAAGCTGATGGAAGGAGACGATATACAATAGTTTGGAGTGACTTTCCTCAAAGCTGAATACCAAACTAGCACCCACCAAAAAAAGTTTATTTTAACTAACAAAATATTGAAGTTTTGAATCCAGTTCAGTTCACTTTTTTGACCCTCTCCCATACATAACAACTGATGGTACATATTAACAGTTTCTCTTACTATAAAGTTTAAACTTGGAAGTACTTTTCGTATTTTGCAGTCTAGTAGCTTTTGACAGGAAGAGGCTCAATCATCCTGATATTTCTTTGCTGCTTGTCCGTGAAGGATCCAATCAGACTCCAGTACTCTTTCTTCCTGTTTGAGACCCTGTTTAAATGTTTTTAGATGCTCTGGTTTTCTTTATTAATGCAGATCCTGTTACAGACTGGAGGGATGAGAAGGGTTTAGATGGAGGAAAGCAGCATCTTGTTGCCACTCAGCACTCTTCGAGGGGACAGACATGAGATAAGAGAGTCGTTTTGTGTTTTCTAGACCAGGCTTTGATTTGCAGCTCTTGAGAGCCCTGGACTAGATTTGACTTGCTTAGACAACACTCCTGATAAACATTTTATGCTGTGAAAGTTCCCGCTGTAATTATTTGGACAGAGTATAATGGAGACAGAAGTGCATGCAAAGCTGGGCAAATATTCCTGAGGATGTGTAAATCTGCCGAGCCTTCTGGGTTAAATTAAACACAAACACAGCTTTTATGTCGCATCTTCCCCTTCATGCAAAAAAAAAAAAAAAGGAAAACTCGCGCCCAACAGCTGTTCATTCTGATATTTACATCTTCCATGCAAATAAATAAATAAATAATCCAAGCTGTCTGGCATTAAAAGGACTGAACATTCCTTGTTCTTTTAACACAATGCTCCCAAAGCAACAGCTCATCTTCAACCCAAATGCTGGTGTGAATTTATACCATCCATGAAAGCAATATTCTCTGACTTTAAACCTGGCAGAAAAACACCATTAAATGTGATGGGGAGGATTCAAGATGGAGGAAAAAAATTAAAAATGTAGATTTTTTTCCCCGCAAAGTTCGACCCTTATTAAACCCTGTCAAGTCTTTTATTGATTTTGTCCTTAAGAAGATACATTAAACCCACAGGAGCACTGCATCAGGATAATCTATATGAATATCTGAAAAGTAATTCCAAGTTTGCATACCGGTCCAATCGCTCAGCCTATGATGCCATCACCACTACCCTCCACTAACACATCTGGACAAAAAGCACTCCTACGTCAGAATGCTGTTCATTGACTTCAGTTCAGCATTCAACACAATCATCCCTCAACAGCTCATCTACAAGCTGAGTCAGCTGGAGCTCAACATTTCGCTGTGCAACTGGCTGTTGGACTTTCTGACTGGAAGACCTCAGGCAGTACAGGTTGGCAACAACACATCCAGGACCATCACACTGAACACTGGGGTCCCCCAAGGATGTGTGCTGAGCCTCCTCCTCTTCACTCTGCTGACCCACGACTGCACACCGTCACACTGCTCCAACCTCTTCATTAAGTTTGCAGATGACATGACTGTGGTGGGTCTCATTAGCAACAAAGATGAGACTAACTACAGGAGCGAGGTGAGCCGCCTGGCCGGATGGTGCAGTGACAACAATATCTCTCTGAACGTGGAGGAGATGAAGGAGATTGTTGTAGACTTCAGGAGAGCACACACTGAGCACGTTCCTCTGACCATCAGCGGTGTGACTGTGAAGAGAGTGAGCAGCACCAAGTTCCTGGGTGTGCACATCACAGAGGACCTCTCCTGGACTGAAAACACAGCAGCACTGGCCAAGAAATCACAGCAGCGTCTCAGTTTCCTCTGCAAACTGAGGAGAGCCAGAGCCCCAGCCCCCATCATGTGCACCTTCTACAGACACACCATTAAGAGCATCCTGTCGAGCTGCATCACTGTGTGGTACGGCGCCTGCAACGCGTCCTGCCGAAAGACTCTGCAACGCATAGGGAGAGCAGCTGAGAAGATCATTAGTGTCTCTCTCCCCTCCCTCCAGGACATTTACAGAACCCGTCTCACCCGTAAAGGTGATTCCACACACCCGTCACACAGCTTCCTCTTCTGTCAGTTTAAATAAAGAACTGCTCTCTGAGATTTTTGACACTTTAATCAAACTGAATAAGCTCTTTGCACTAAAATCATTATATCTGCACTGTTTACTTCACATCTGTCATGTGCTTTGTGATGCTTTACTTATCTTTCTTTTTACATGACCTATTTGTATATTTGTATAGTTATACATTATATTTTATCTGTATTTAATGTTTTACTAATGGTGTTATCTGTATGCACTAAGGGTCTGAGAGTAACATAATTTAAATTATCTGTATGTATGTAGGGTGAATAGTGGTAAAGTGGGACACTTTCTGATAATTTATGTTCTGCATACTTTTTTATTATGATCCAAATGTCTTAGCCGCTCATATGATACTATTCTAAATAGCTTAGGTGCTCTACTATACTATAGACAATAAAAAAGAAAGAAAAAATAAACACAGGATGGATGACTCTTCCTCAAACACACAATGACCCCAAACCACACTTTTCAAGGCGCTACTGTCAAACTGGGACACCTTTATTGGAAAACTGGGACACTTAAAACACATTCAGTTGTTATTCAAGTGTAGGCCTTATAAATTAAATACACCATAACAATATAAACAACAACAACAATAATATAAGCATTACTTTTTTTAAGAAGGGGTGCAGGTACAGCAAATTCAACCAACCCCCTGCCTCGCCTGCCCACAAAATGTTATATTGGGTTAAATTTATTTCATACAAATGTAAAAAAATAAAATAATAACCTACATTAACAGAGAGAGCTGAGATTTTTTTATATCTTAAGTAACCCGCTCTGTGTAGTATGTCGGTCTCCGTGTCCTCTTTGCTTTGCGATTATTCTGTGCGTGAGAAAATGGATGTGTGGCGTGAGAGCGTGTGAAAAGTGTTAATTGCGTGTGTCTCACGGTGAATGCGTGAGAGCTGGGGTAGTTTAAGTCAGTCTTTGTTGAAATATCTAGCTAACTAACTAAATGTATGAGGGACAAATAAAAAGGTAACTCAATTCCTCCATTAGAATGACTTGAATGGCTGTCCCAGTTTGCCAGTAATACCCTGTCCCAATTTAACATGCTATTGGCAAACTGGGACAGTGTCAAAGTCGCATAAAAAAAACCCCAAGAAGATTAATATGAATGTGATTTTTGAAAATTCTGATTCACCATTACATCCTATAACAAAATATGTAACAATTATAAATGATCCATGAGTTGTTTTATTTTTATAACCTTAACATTATTTACCCCTGAATGCAATGTCATTTTACTTACCATCACAGTTCACTGCAAGGTTGTTAAATATGATGTGCCACACCCCGGAAGTGATGTCATAGCCACAGATTGTTTTATTTTTTTAATCACATACTTGTTACTGATGAGCTCAGTGTTGATTTTTAGTAAAAAAAAAAAAAAAAAAAACATATCCATGTAAAGATATAAATTGTTAAGCTTAACTGTCCCACTTTACCCATTGTCCCACTTTACCAGTATTCACCCTACTGTACATGTGGAAGAATTGACAATAAAACAGATTTCACTTGATTTCACTTGATCTATAGAGCTGATGGATCAGTTAATTGCTATAAGAGGGTGTGTTTAGATTTCTATATTTATAGCATATTTTTACATGCTCACAGCCTGGAAGCCAATGCATCCCTGACGCTGAGTCAGTCATAATCATATAATCTAATGCATTTTTTATATATAAACAAAAATAATAAAAAATGATCTGCACAATATCTTTTTATCACAGTCCATTGAAACTTCTCATCTAAGGATCACTGGAAATAACCCATTTATCAAGGGTGACCAAATGTGTCATTTTCCCAGGACACGTCCTGGCCAGGATCTGAAATATCCACGTTTTGGCTTTGTTTGCACTGTGCAGACCAATTGTTGTATGACAAAGTACCGTGAGAGCTCTAGACAGCAGACAGTTTCTTTTGAATCACTCTCACAGTTTTTTGATGTCATACACTGATCGGTATACTCCGTGCTGATTCAAGTCGAAATATATAATATGTCCACGTATTTGCATCGCTTTGACCGTTCTCTGTAGATCCCAGCTACTCAAGCACCATGATTGATCGATTACGTACAATGTCAGCATGTTATTGGTCAAACGATCATTACCTTCATTAAGTATGAAAATGGGAAACCAAAGTCAAAACCTGGATATTTTAGGCAATATAGAAATCCTGACCAGGACGTGTCTTGGGAAAATGGCACGTTTGGTTACCGTACATATATCAACACATCATGGTGTCAGCTAAATGCACATTTACTTTTCACATTTTAACAATGTGTGTTTGTGTGTGTATGTGTGTGTGTGTGTGTGTGTGTGTGTGTCTCAAAGCTTACAGCACAGTGTATGGCTGCCATCAGATGGCGAGGACAACAATCAGCATTTCCCCATCCGTCTCACAGCTGCTGGTCCTTTTTGAGTTTGTTGTTTGCAACACATACTAATAGCAATGAACACATTTGTCCTAACGGAGACAAAAAGAAACAAATACAAAAACCAAATGAGCAGATTTCACAGTCAACATTGCCTACAGCAATCATGTATTATGTCATATTAATCATCCGTCTTTTGCAGGAGATGAAACGAGTCCCTAGAGAGACATTGCATTTATTTCTGAACATGTTTTACGATTAAATAGCCTCTAGTGTGTTTGTTGTTGTTTATTTATATTCTTTATGTATTTATTTATTTGGCAGCATTTTCTGAAGGTCAAAATACTGTAGTTTGTGGGAATCAAGTGCAAAAAGTTTTGAAGTCTCTAGAGAGGCCTGACAATCCTGCATTAATGCATCTGAACTTCATCAGGCAAACATCACAAGCACATGAGAGAGAGGTTAAATTATACAGCCACACATGGAAGGGGCAGCTGTGGCTTAATATTTAGGGAGTAGGACTTTGAACCCCCAGTTGCTCCCCGTGCGAATTTACACCAGAGCGCCCCGTACCCATGCAAATAAATCAAATATAAAAGAGGAGGCATCCAACATCCACTGTGCTGTACACTAACACACCACTCAAAGTGTTTATATGCATGTGTTGATTTGCGATGGCTGGTTGAATGTATGACTGATGTGGATTTGGCTCACTTGAAACAGAAAAAAGGCAGATTTGTATAAGCTTACAGATTTGAGAATGCAAAATAATATCAGATTGCATATCACAAAAACAATATAACAGATTTCACACAGCATAAAGATGTTGTCACAATAGAGACTCCTATAAAGGGCCTGATCTTTCTGATGTTGTGCAATGCAAAAATGCAAGATTGAGCAGTCTTTGCAATGTGGTCTTTAAAGGTCAGCTGGTCATTACACCAAGATTTCTGACCGAAGTTGATGTGGAAATTGTAGAAGAGCCTAGCTGGATGGAGAAATCGCACTGTAGAGTGGGAGTGGCAGGAAAGACAAGAAGCTCAGTCTCGGCCAGGTTGAGCTGTAAGTGATATTCTTTCATCCATGCCCAGATGTCCGCCAGGCAGCCTGAGATCTGTGAAGCTACCGTTGGATCATATTGTTGAAATGAAAGATAGAGCTGTGTGTCATTAACATAGCAATGATAGTTGAATTCATGTGCCTGTATGATGGGACCCAGTAATGCAGTGTATATGGAGAACAGGAGGGGTCCAAGAACTGATCCTTGAGGAACCCCAGTGATGTGCTTCTGATACCTCCCCTCCCAAAGCCACACTGAAAGACCTACCAGAGAGATAAGATTCAAATCAGTGAAGTGGAATCCCTGTGATGCCCAGTGATTTGATGATTAACAGTGTCAAAAGCAGCAAAAAGATCCAGCAGAATAAGAACCGATGCTTTGGAATCAGCTTTTGCAATCCGCAAGGCATCAGTGACTGACAGTAGCACAGTCTAAGTTGAATGGCCACTCCTGAAACCTTATTGTTAAGCATCCAGTTTGTTGTTCTGTGAAAGAAACAATGATACCTGGTTAAAAATCAACACTTTTGAGTGTTTTTGCCATGAAAGGAAGAAGAGAGACAAGTTTGTGGCTATCTGTAAGTGAAGTGTTTAATGTACAGTAAATTGTTATTGTTCATGTAATAAGATTTATTTATTTATAGAAGCACTATTTATTTGCTCATTCATGCACTGATTTATGCATTTAATGCACTTATTTATTTACAGGAAGTTATACATTTTTGGTTAGCATTTTTGTAAAGAAAGAGTGTATTTTTGTCTTCTACGTGTATTACATACTGTTTTGTATGAAGACGTCACCGATAGAAGCGCATGGAAGGTGCGTCAGTGTTACTGGGGACGAATGATTCACATGAGCCTGCAAACTTCCCTACATCTATCAGAATGATCTGAATCATCCAGAGGCATCTCTTCACAGACGGAAATAAGATACAGGGAAATGTCAGAGAACGTTGCTTTATAATAAGGTTTTGTGCGGGTGGCAGAGAACCGTTCCCCTGGCTCTGGCAGAAGCTTTTTGACAGCTCAGACCAGCAGGCCTGTTCCTGATGAATGTGTGACCTTTACAACCCGCTCTGACATTAGTTGTTGATAAAGACTTTTTTGTGCTTCCGGCTTTTGTAAGATGTCTCATATATCTGCTTCTTTGCATGACTCAAACATTATGTCGGTTTGTTTTAACTTTGAGGCCTTCTCTTTGAAACGGTCGTGGCATGGGATGCTGCAGATACTGCAGCCGGTCACACAATAATGAGGCTGGGACTTCACCACGCTGTAATTTATGAGACACAACAGCCTTTGGGTGTTTTTCTACAGACAGAGGAAAATGAACATGTGGAAAGGTACCAGAGGTAAGATTAGGATCAGAGAAATAAGAGAATCGATCCATCAAATCTCCAGCTTCTGAGCTGTAATTAAACAATGAGATACAAGCTGTGCACAGTGTGCATGCAACCCCTATTGCTTTCTAACATTTATTTATTTCATAAGACTGTGTACAAATGGTCAAACATGTTTAAAATATGTGCCATATATATATATATATATATATATATATATATATATATATATATATATATATATATATATATATATATATATATACAGTACAGACCAAAAGTTTTGAAACATTACTATTTTCATGTTTTTGAAAGAAGTTTCTTCTGCTCATCAAGCCTGCATTTATTTGATCAAAAATACAGAAAATAAACAGTAATATTGTGATATATTATTACAATTTAAAATAACTGTTTTTAAATGTATTATACTTTAAATGATCATTTATTTCTGTGATGCAAAGCTGAATTTTTAGGATCATTATCACATGATCCTTTAGAAATCATTCTAATTGGAAACAGTTCTGCTGCTTAATATTTTTTCAGAAAATGTGATACTTTTTTAGGATACTTTGATGAATAATAATAAAAAAAAAGCTATGTTTTCAAAATACAAATATTTTATAATAACAATATACACTACTGGTGTATATCATGTTTATTTAGAGTAATTAATTTCTTTTTTTTTATATAAAATCAATACTTTTATTCAGCAAGTATGTGTTTAATTGATAAAAATAGAAAATTTGATAGTAAAAAAATTGATAGTAAATTAAAAATATATTATTAGAATTTTCTTTTTATCTTGATTAAATGCAGTTCTTTTTAACGTTTTATTGATCAAATATATGAGACAGCAGAACTGTTTCCAACACTCATGATAAATCAGAATATTAGAATGATTTCTAAATGATCATGTGATCGACTGATGTAACATGTGACACTGAAGGCTGGAGGAATAATGCTGAAAATTCAGCTTTGCATCACAGGAATAAATTATGTTTTTAAAGTATATTCAAATAGAAAACTATTATTTTATGTTATTTTAATATTTCACAATATTACTGTTTTTTTCTGTATTTTTGATCAAATAAATGCAGGCTTGATGAGCAGAAGAAACTTCTTTCAAAAACATTAAAAATAGTCATGTTTCCAAACTTTTGGTCTGTACTGCATATATATATATATATATATATATATAGTTTTTTTGTGTGTGTGTGTGTGTGTTTTTTTTTACTTTTTTTACTAAAAAGATGATGTATGAAATATTTCTGCTGCATATATAACATACATGAAATAACTCCCAGCATACATCGTAGCAGATCTATACAGGTGGAGCTGGGGAAGGTGGAGGGTTTCTGAAGCAAGCTGCAGACTGCTACAGCAAACATGAGCCATGTATTTTAATATTGAGTATTGAGCTCATAGGCTACCTATAGAGGAGAGAACCAATAAGCTGTGCCATGTGATGACGATGATGTCATCAGGTCAGATTGAGTTAGACCTATTGAACTGCGCCATCTAGAGTTTCATGCCAGAACTCTGTGTTTATAATTATAACAATAATAGTAGTAGTAATAGTAATATTAATAATAATCTCAGTGTATAGTAATATCTCACTGGGCCAGACCAGAACTGACAAATGAAAACAACCTGAACTCAAAAAGACTCAGAAATCACAGTTTTTAGGTTCCTCTGCATCCATCTCGGAGGATGTCTCATGGACCTTTGTCCTGGTGAAATGAGCACATCAGCACCTTTATTTTCTCAGAATTTTCTCCAGACACACAGAAGATCCGAGCGCCAGTCTGTTGTCCTTCTCTCCTCCGGATCTCACAGCAGCAGATTCAGAAACAAACTCCTGGACCCTCAAACTTCTTAAAACTCCCATACTTTATCTTTTACTAGATAATTAAATGCAATTCAATAACATGTCATTGCACTAGTAGAATGGAAATGCTTTTGTTAATCTATTATTCATTCATTGCTTTTCATTTATTTGTTTCTTTGTGCATTTGACATTGGTGCATTTGGAATTTATGTATGTTTATCTGTTAGTTTATGCATGCATGCATTTTACAGTCTAAACTTGTACTTCTATATTTTCTCTTTGACTATACATTTAATTTAATGTTAAAACAATATTTGTGGAAACTGTGATACATTTATTTCAGGATCCTTTATATCATAAATCCTATTTAAAATGTCTTTATTACACTGATCTATGCATTAAAATGCATTGATGTATTTCTTAACAGTAAATGCACTGTTTTTGATTTGCACTTGACTTAATGAATGCATTGTTGCATAGAAAGATCATATCTTGTCTTCTTCAACACTGTATGTTATGTATCTCATAATTACAGTATATCTCACAGCAGTGTGACTGTGGGGTTCTGCAGATATATCACGAAACCCGATGGCTTCCAATTCACTTCATCTTGTTTCGTTTCCTAGTGTCTCTTCTTTTCCTCCACAGCTTGAGTCTGTGAAGCATGGGGTTCCTTTCACGAGCTGTAAGAGTGTGCATCATCTGCCGAGCTTCCTGGGAAACAGAAGGGGAGAAACTAGAGAGAGGGACAGTAAGACACAATGGGTAGTAACAGCAGAAGAAGTGATGGAGATAAAAGAGAGATAGAGAGCAAGTGAATCAGAGAGAGAAAAGTGACAGCAATAAAAATTAAAGAGTAGGCGAAAAGAGAGAGAGACTGTGAAATATGGGGAAGATAGAAATGTGAGAGGAGCTGCTCTCAGTGTGGGATTGTGGGAAGGCCACAGGGACTCTGTTCATTAGGAAGGGAGTTGATGACTTGATTACAGATGATCAGATGAGTTTGTTTGGAGCTCGTCTCTCGTCTGCCTGGAGGAGGTTCAGTTAAAGTGCTGCTCTTTATAGGCCGTGGGAGTCCCTTTCATTCCTGCTCCATCTCTCTCGACACATGCTAATAGGGTCTGACCTTAATTGGCCAGAAAGTGATTTCTGCTGCAGCTTATTTACCCGCTCTGTGTGGTGCAGTGGCGGTAAACAGCCAGAAGAGGGCAGGAGTCCACTAGTGTTATACTGAGCTTACACGCTGCCCCCGTCACGCGCTACCATGAGCGCAACTGGAATATCAATTCATTTATTTACTGATGCATCATGCATGCATTTATTTTATTTCTTTTGATTCTAATTTGAGCAAACATAAACAGTAAAGGTTTTATTTTATTTTATTTTATTTTATTTTATTTTGTATTTATTATTAATCTATTATGCTGTTTTATTGTTGTATTTTATTTCCTGTTGTAAGAAAAACAATTAAACAAAAAATATATATATATATTTTTTATTCTTATTTCTTTCTTTCTTTAGTTAATGTCACCCCACATTAATTGGGACATTGAGGAAAATTATTTTTTAAGGCTGAACTGAATATCAAAAGAGCTAAAATGTGAGTAAAAGAAAAGATGAACAGTGACATCACTTTAAACATGGACCTGAGTTTATACATGTACCGTATGGTCCAACACCCTGAATTTTGATTTATTTATGCATGCATAATTGTCTTTCTTTCTTTCTTTCTTTCTTTCTTTCTTTCTTTCTTTCTTTCTTTCTTTCTTTCTTTCTTTCTTTCTTTCTTTCTTTCTTTCTTTCTATTCCAGGAAAGTTAAATGAATGCAAAATGACTGGTCTTTGCACTGCTGGAGTTTTCTGCGTTTAGTAACGGTTGGGCACATATGCAAGGCTCTTGGCATCACAGTTTTGTTTGGTGTTGGTGTTGTTCAGTTTCCTGGAGCCTCAGAAGAACTGGGCCACCGTGTCACTTCCTCCAGACCACAGCCGTTCCTCCCTCCCAGTACGGCTGAACTCACTTCTTCCACTAACCCTGCAGAAGAAAGTGTGTCCATGTCCTCTTCTGTCATCTTTGGCCCATTTACCCAGCGCTTTGCTTCATTATAACCTTCTCATCCTGTGGCTGGCACACACTTCAGAGGAACACGTAACCAGAGGCACGATGCCAACTGGAGCACACCCGTATAAATGCTGAGCGCTCGGCTCTAATGTGCTGCTAATGAGTTTGCTCAAGGATTAACACTTTGTCTACACTCAAATAATCTCCTCATGTATTAGTCTTACCTTAGGAAGTTTGGTTTGGGTTCTTTCAGGGTTGTTCTGAAGTCTGTGGATGTTGCTGCAATGCAATTTGTGTTTTTCATTAATTTATGCATGCATTTAATAATCTATTTATGCACTATATGCAGTTAACATTTATTAAGTATTTGAAAACAAACCTATGTTTTATGATTTTGAAATATGTATATAATTCACATATTCTCGTCATATATGTTTTATTCTCTCTGTCTCAAATCTGTGGGTTTTGCTGCAATGCAGTATAAATACAAGCACTTTCTGAGATGGAAACTAATGACTTATAGTTTCTCTGCAGATTAAACTGCGATAGAAAGTTTTTTCAGCACTGAAAAAATAAAAAGAAAGACTTAAACTTCAAGAAAGTCCCCAATTATTTCCCATGTGAAAAGAACAATAATTCTGCTTTCAGTCTTATAAAATCAAATAGTCCTTGTGTGATCTGTTTAGACTTCTATATGTAAATGTAATATATGTGCATATGTTAAATATGAACTATATAGTCATGTGAAGTAAAAACATAATAAATATAATATAAGAAACCTTTCAAAAAATGAATCTTATGACACATAATTACATAATTATTGCTGCAAATATACTTAAATATGTTAAATATCGTCATCTACCTAGAAAATGTATGTACTGTATGTTAAAAGTATATATCACCTTATTATTATATTTAATGTCTATTTAATGTAAAATGGTTTTAGTACTTTAAGTGAAATTCATTTAAAATTAGAAATGTTGCCTTGGAAAACACTTTTGTTTAATATTATTTTAAGTTTAATTTGTTATTTTATTAAGTTTATTTATTTTTTTAGGACAATCATTTTGTTTTAATCAAGGTTATGATAGTTAACTAAAACTTAAACAAAATGTATGAAGCAATTAACAACTGTTTGTTTTTCAGTTATTCAGTATTTCATTATGCAGGGCTATTATAGCTAACTAACTTAATGAATGTTTGTATATAATTTCAGTTGTCAAGGCATTATTTCTCATTTTCATTTAGTTTACCTTGTTTTAAACTACTGAAACTAAAATACAATCCATTAGAAACTATACATAAAAAAGAAAGAAAACAAATAAAAATGACAAAAGCACAAACAAAATTACTAAAACCTTCATTTTTGACACTATGCATTTCTTTATGTCTTTACATTTCCCGTGGTTTTAGTATTTGATAGTTGCCCGTGTTGAATATATCAGTTAAATCTATCTCAGCAGTATGTTCATTATGATATGGAGATCTCTGTAAAGGTGTTGAACTGTGGAGACCTCATCATGAGACGTGTGTAAGTCAATCTCTCTCCTCGTCCTGAAACAGCAGCGCTTCTGTTGACATTCACAGTTCAACCCTGTGTTTTAATCACAGCAGTGGCCTGGGCAACACACACACACACACACACACTCTCTTATCATCCTCGGGAACAGCTGAAGAGACACGACACACAACGAGAGAGAACCTGAGTTTACAGAAGAGCTGCTGTAACCAGCGAGGAGGAAGAGAGAGCTAGCGTCGAAAAAGGCATGCTGTCGTGTCCATGTTTACCATATATAAAGGAATAGTTCACCCAAAATTGGAAATTCTGCAGTGAATGGGTGCCGTCATGATGGATGTGTTTCATCTTGTGTCTTCTCCAGATGTTCACTGATGGACTGGAGTGCTGTGGATTATTGTGATGTTTTTATCAGACTCTCATTCTGACGGCACCCATTCACTGTAGAGCATCCATTGATGAGACAATGATGCAATGGTGCATTTCTCCAAATCTGATGAAGAAGGATAGCTGTTGTCCAGTTTTGTGAGCAAATATTTGTAGTATTTCTGCGGTGTTTTGGCTTAATCTTTTATTTAGGATTTTTTTTCTTCTTCTTCTTCTTCATTTTTTCCATTGCATCAGAAAGAGAGCTCAGTTCCCGTCAGAGGACCGCAGTCTTTATCACAGCTATTAGACGCTGTGTTTGTTTCTCTGAGTAACAGGCCGTCCACACACATGCAAGCTCTCTGTGACTGGACCTATTCATCTTCTCTAAACATCACGAACGCTTACACTCCTCTGTTTCCAGACTGTTCTGCTACACATTTTCTTCAGCGCACAAATGTGAGCGTGATGAGAGCTCTGTAAACATTGTGATTTAAATAACAGCCATAAAGTCGTCATTTGTTTAAAGCATATTTATGTTCGGCTCTTGTTTGAAGCAGGGCATGCTTCTCAAATGACTAAATAAATGAAGGGCACCCGAGCCATATTTCCACCCCACTGTGAATGATAGTGTACAGACCCCAGTTCTGCAGGGTAATGTAGGCCAGTGAGTGTGAAACACATGCCTCTGTGTGTCTATAAGTCCCCAGATATATGTGAATGCCAGCACTTTCTGTATATTAATCTGTGATGTTGCATTTATGTTGCAAACTTTCAAAGCCTTGATTTTATTTTGCATACAGTACATTCAACATCTAAAATAATGATGAATACAAAATGTTAAACATGTGTAGTACGCTCCACTTCCCTGCGTTTCTGACAACCTGCAGCTTTAGAGTAAGTGCATTTTTTATATTGCTCTCAAGACTTTATGTGATGCAAATTCACAGCTCAGACTTCACCAGACTTGAACTTTGGATCACAGTGACATTTGCATGATCTTGCGTCTCCGTGAATTTGCATGGATATGAATGGAAGTCAATGACATAAAGAGTGTTGGGTGGCTGATGCATTTTTTATTATACAATGCATGCACGCATCTTTGCCACAAGGGGAGCTGTAGTGCACATTTCTCACAAACTCTCTTCTATTTACAGGTCGAGTAACAGTTTGGAGTGTATTGTACAGCATGGGTCAAAACTATTTTTCTTTTAAGCTAAAAATCATTAAGATTTTAAGTAAAGATCATTTTCCGTGAAGATATTTTGTAAATTTCCTACCTGTAAACTTAATTTTTAATTAGTAATATGCATTGCTAAAAACTTCATTTGGACAACTTTAAAGATGATTTTCCCAATATTTAGAATTTTATTTATTTATTACATTTTTTGATTGATTTATATATATATATATATATATATATATATATATATATATATATATATATATATATATATATATATATATATATATATTTATTTTATTTTTATTTTTTTGCCTTTCCAGATTTTAGATAGTTGTATCTCAGCCAAATATTGTCCCATCCTACATCAATGGAAAACTTATTTAATCAGCTTTCGGTTAATGTATAAATCTCAATAAAAATTAAATATATAAAATACTGTTTTGACTGGTTTTGAGGTCCTGGGTCACAAATAGGTTGATGTGTTTTAATTAAATGAATGATGCATTGTAATGGTTCAAATATTTTAAGGTTATTGTCTGAGAAATTATGTCAGAAATTATGTTATGATATCTTGATAAATTTATTAAAAACTGGTTTTTACCAGTAATGCACAAATGCATGCATGAGAGAGAGAGAGAGAGAGAGAGATGAGAAGCCGCTCACATGATTTACACACACATCTTCTTCAAACATGTTCTCGCCTCTGACGTGCTTTTAGCTGGAAATTGCACGCTCTTCGTTGGGAATTCTGACGCTCTGCAGACATTCTGGTCTAAATCTGTGTAATGTTTCAGAAGACTAAAATAAAGGCCCTCATCAGACCTGGTGGGTGGCGTAAAGTCTGTGTCTTTGGCAAAAGCATGCAACGATGTCCCGAGGTTAGCTCACTGTGCAAGAATGTGTGATTTATTTCCCTTCACCCTTCCACCCTTTCCTTCCCACATCTCCTGTATACATCAGAGAAACAAACCCGATCATCCCACCTGAAGACGCTTGCTTTGAGTTAAACGGCTTCGCTTGATGTGCAGAGAACTAATAGAGCTGCATGTGTTTGATCAAAGTTTTTTTTTTTTTCTCTCTTCTTTTTATATATAGAAATGTACAGTTTGTTAGTATATTATGTAGTGAAAGATTACATCATAATAGTTGAAAAAAAAATGTTAAGTGAAATTGTGCATCATAACATTATAATGTGTTTGTGTGTGTGCGCGCACGCATATTATTATTATTATTATTATCTGCTGTCCTATGTTATGTCTGACAGCTGATTATTTTAGTTTAAATATATGGAAAATTACATTTACATTTACATTTAGCTGACGCTTTTATCCAAAGCGACTTACAATTGCTATATATGGCAGAGGTCACACGCCTCTGGAGCAACTAGGGGTTAAGTGTCTTGCTCAGGGACACATTGCTGTCTCACAGTGGATTCAAACCTCGGTCTCTCACACCAAAGGCATGCGTCTTATCCACTGCGCTAACACCACCACCAAATTAAACCCTAGAAACCCAAATTACTTGTTTTAAAATCAAATTAGGCATCAAAGCATTGTACTTTATACAGTATAGTTTACATTCAACAGTGATATTTCTGATGTCATAGATTTATTTATCGAGAGATAAACAGCTGCCCATGAAGCAACGCTGACAGCATTAGATCTCTTTTTTTTTTTACATTTATTACTGCTTATGTGTTCTGTTTGACAATATGAACAAATGCATAGAAAGACAGCATGTCCTGTGCAGTGAGCTAGTTCTCCATTCTGAACACAGCCAGAGACTCCAGGAGAGCAGCTCTTAGGGAGACTGTGTCATGTTAGTCTACTGCCATCTAGTGCTTCTCACAGCTACTACATTTTACAAAAAAAAGAATGAAAAAAAAATCACGTGACAGTTTTTTATTTATTTATTTATTATTGTCCTCTGTTGCTGGGCAGCACATATTGCTTGTGTGTGTGTGTGTGTGTGTGTGTGTGTGTGAGAGAGAGAGAGAGAGACAGAGAGAGAGAGAGAGAGAGAGAGAGAATTAGCACCAAGTGCTCCCACAATTCTGCCATTTTCTCATTCTTAGATCAGTTTATAATTGTATGCAAAAGCATGTGTGTGTGTGTGTGTGTGTGTGTGTGTGTGTGTGTGTGTGTGTGTGTGTGTGTGTGTGTGTGTGTGTGTGTGTGTGTGTGTAAGATCTTTGTCAGTCACTCAGCAGTCAGTGTTGCTGTTCCTTCATTAAAGATATAGTATATCCCCTTCACCTCCACGTACAGAAATAGCAACGTTACTCGCACACCTATTTACAGCACTGCAGTCACACACACACACACACACACACACACACACACATAACTATGGACACACAGAAACGTGCAGGGCGGTCAGCGAAAAGCCCCTCAATTAAAACTGGTACATGAACCCGCCGGCTCCTAATTTGATTTCTCCAGTTCCTCTGATCTGTGCAACCCTGAGACATGTCCCTGCTCCACCGCAGCCAGCCGACAGAGAGACGCTGGAACCTGCGTCTCAGTAAACAACAAACAAACAACACTTAAAGGGACAGTCCAGCCACAACACATCGTTCTGTCATCATTTATTCACCTTTGTGTCGTTCCAAACCTATAGGAGGAACGAAAAAGAAGATATTTTGAAGAATTTTGGTAACCAAGCAACTTTGGATAACATTGACTTTTACTGTATAATAATAATAATAATAATAATAATAATAATAATAATAATAATATCTTCTTTTGACATCAAATAAAGATGAGTAAATGATGAAAGAATTCTAGTTTTGGCATGAACTATCGCTTGTTAAGGCTCAGTCACATTAAAGCCACTGTTCAGTGAATTTTCACAACAGTTTTAAGTTGTTCACCAAACTCAGCACACCGAGCAACAGAAGTCTAGTTTGAAAGTGACTTCATACATCACTATATCATCAACAATTAACAATGAGCTTTTTTTGTGTTGCTACATTTAGCTAATGGGATTGCACCTTTATGCTGCAGTTTAACGAAGGTATTATCACTTGTAGTTCATTTCCTACTCGCACAAAAACTGATCCAGTGTTCCTCAAAATGAACAAAAACACTCAAATGCTCAGAATATGATGCAAACCTGCAATGATTCAATATTAAAGGACACAAACATTTTCTGTAACAATGTCTTTGCTGCTGTTCTATCTCTTCCATCATGGTGACAGCATGGATGATCAATGGCCATTATATAACAAAAAACCTTATTTGACCAAAAAAAAAAAAAAAAAAAAAAAAAAAAACCATTTAACTTTTAGCACTTTATGGGTTTTCACATATGCATCTGTCATAGAGAAAATGCAGCACAAAAAGCAGTCATAATTAGCACAGCTATATTTGTAGTAATAGCCAACAATACATTGAATGGGTCAATATTATATATTTTTCTTTTATGTAAAGATCATGTTCCGATTTTTTTTTTTTTTTTTTTTTATGTCCTACCATAAATATATCAAAGCTTTATTTTTTATTAATAATATGCATTGCTAAGGTCTTCATTAGGATAACATTCAAGGCGATTTTCTCAATATTTCGTTTTTTTTTTTTTTTTTTTTTTTTTTGACCCTTATGACTGGTTTTGTGGTCCAGGGTCACATATATTGGATTGGCTCCATCTATATCATCATGATATGATTTCACATGATTAACGGCTAATGATTGATGGATGACGTCATTCGTGATTGACGCCGATTGATTCCAGGACAAACTGTTCTTCTGTTGAAGCGCAGTCAACACGGACTTCCCAGTGACAGGACACAGATCATGCACGTGATGATGAGCTACATAAGTAACAGCGATGACTGTATAGTAAGCAGAGGGGTCACTCGAAAGCAACTAGGGCTTGTTTGTTGATTGCAAACACACACACTGCGCACCGCGCACCGAGACGCTCTTCCCCATCGGTGACCGCATAGTTTGTGTGATGAGTCAGGAATGTGGTTGCATGCCTTACACATGAGCTATTACTGAACACAGGCCCCAGTAGAGCACAGCCAGTGCGCTCGCTCATTCACAGACGGGAGGGAGCGCGCGCGCGCGAGAGAGAGGGAGGAGGCTCAACAATAGAGAGCAGGAGCGCGCAGAGCCAGAGTCAGAAGCGAAGAGACGCGCCAGATGAAACATCTCCTCCTGTGATCCGTGTCCAGCGCTCGTCTGAGCTCCGAGGGGACTGTGGAGGTCTTCTGCGCGTTGACCTGGTGATCCCTCCTCCGCTGTGGACAGACATGCACGAGAGCGAGATGAGGCTGAAGATGCGCGTGAGGCGCATCAAGGAAGGGCGAGATCTGAGAGGTGAGCTGGACACTGAGCGTGCGCGTGGGGGATTTAGATACACGGAGCGATTTTGCATGCACTTGCGTGATTTATTTCCATTTCATTTTTTTATTATTATTATTATTTTTATACCTTGCCACTCTGTTAGGGGAAGTGTATCAGGCTGGGTGCATCACTGCTTTACAGTATGTATGCATATATGCAAGTGTATGTCTCTTTCACTCTGTGTTATTGCATCTCTCTGACCTGCTTCTTATGTTTGGACATTGATGACAAGTTGCTTCGGGGGGTGCAGTCGATTTTTAGTTACCTGATATCGTGAGTTTCAATCTTTGACTTAATTTGAATTAACAAAAGATCGAATGCATTGTTTATTATGAGCAAAGTGAAAGTGAAGGCAAACAAGATTATCATTTAAATTATATATTAATTATTATATATATATATATATAATTCATATATAATTCATATTCAATTATATATATATATAATATATATATATATATATATATAATATATATATAATTCATATTCATATTCAATTATATATATAATTCATATATAATCATTTAAATTAATATTAATTATATATATATATATATATAATTAAAAGTTTAGTTTAATTTGATATACTTCAAGTCAAATAAGTATTATACTTAAATGGAATATTATTTAAAATGAACAATAAAAACGTGTTTTTTTAAGTACGTTATAAAACGGGTTTGTTTGTTTACTGAGGAAATAGAAACTGTCTTCAATGTTTTATGAATAGTATTTGAGTTTTCAATATTGATAAATATTGATAAATATTTCAAATGAAACCTGAAAAAGGTCTTACATGTCTGATATTTAAGGACCTTGTCCCAAATGATGAGGTAATGCCATCTGTTTCAGTGCAGCATCTTCTCTCACATATCTGATTTAGGGACATTGCAGGACAAAAGTTCAGGTGGAGATTTGCAACACTGTTTTTATGCAGATTTTAACTGCCTTCGATGTATGGTGCGCTGACATCAACAGCAGAACATCAGTATTGTGAGATCTGAAATATGACATTGTGTCATTCCATCAATCTGAATGTGCCTGAACTTGCTGGAGTATCATGTCCTCTTTGACAAATATAGCAGTCTTGTTAAGCTCCAGCTAAGCAAAGTCCTAAATACTACAGATCTGTCTTTAGTCCTCACACACTCACATAATACACATTGTTCATTTATGATTTAATTTCAAAAAGTGCAGATGCAACTCTGCTTTTGTTTCTATAAAAAAATATAATCTGCACAAAACAAAATGCATTTATCCAAAGCAACTTACAAAAGGGAGAAAAAAAGCCAGGTTTATTAGACAACTATATTAGGATCACGCCAGTATAAACTCTGGAAGTGGGGATTGTTATACTCCAGCCTGTAAGTGTAACTCCTGCGCACCATGTGGAGCGCTCAGGATATTTTTGGGGACTGATATCATTGAGATCTCTCTGCTCACCAGAGAGGGGATCTACGCTGCTTTTTTCCTAACTCTTAATTCAGAAGCTGTATTATTTCAAAACCAGATGTTCAGGAAAACCAAATCACATTGTTGTGGATCTTGCCACTAAGTCACTTGAGGCTCACTGCTGTTCTTTTTCAGTGTTTGTCTTGTTTTTAGTACAAAAAACTAAGCATTATTAAATCAAAATTCATTTAATGGAGATGCACGGTGACTTAAGAAGTCCTGTTTTCTTAGAAACGGATCAAAATGAAGCGAGTTTATGCTTAAAACAAGAACAAATATCTGCCAAAAGAGATTTTTTTTTTCTGACCGCCACTTTCGTATATTTGGTCTTGTTTTAACTGTTCATTTGTTCCTGAACTGACTTAATTTTGATCCGTTTCTCAGTAAACAAGACTTCTGCAGTCGTTTTGCTTCTCAAGTAAATGTAACATTTAAAATATAAAAAAAAAACACACTGGAAAATGACATAAATATTGGTAAATGTATATACTGCATTATTCATATATGCAAAACCAAGATTATTAAACTTTAAATATATATATATGTTATTTTATTTTTGTCTATAATTCTATAATTCTATATTGGTTATAATTTATGAATGTATTTGTGTATTTATTTCTGTATTTTATTATTAATTTTTTGCAGTTTAAATGTGACTGCATGTATTGCACTAACACCCAAATCAGATTTTTCAATGCATGCACTTTCTGAAAGTTTTGCAATTCATGCAAAACACGGTGGTTGCTTGGAACACAGAATGTGTGTTAAACCTACACTAAAATCAATAATGAAGTCATTTTTATCTCTGCGAGCCACATGTCATGCATCCCTCAGAGCGGATTGGCTCCGGCTGTCTGTCCGCAGTAGGACACGCTGACATCATGCCTGTGGAATGTCAGCTAACCAGGTCTGCACTAATTCAGTCAATGCAACGTCTGCTCGCCTCCTATTTCTCTGTCATGCTTTTCTTCTTCTGCACGGCCCAGAGACTGATTTCACTTTGGCTTGTGATGTCATAAAACAGGCTACTCAGTCGTGGGATGTTAAAACCTCGTGTCAGAGCATGTCCGAGCACCGGGTGCAAGTCAAAACCTCTGGGGTGCATATGTGAGCAGAGACGGCTCGTTGGCCACCCGCGTGCTGAGCGATGATGTCATCCTGCTTGGCGGCGGCTTTTAATAGCTGGAAACAGACAGCCCTTGAGCTGGGCCTTAAAGGGCCAGGCGCTGCTTTAAAACAAAGCATGCAGCTGATTTGAATATTTAGCTTGCGTTTTTATGAAGTCAAAACTGACCGAGTGAGTGGTTTGAAACAGCTTCCTGGTAGTTTGGTGAACTCTTGGCATGAAGTCAGTGGCCTGGGGTTACACCGGTGTGAATCGAGTAACACTGACACTTCTTTCCGTGACAAGAGTGGGCAATGATGTCATTTGTGACTCACTCAAAAAGGTATTTTAAACAGGTTTGTTTGGTTTGACTCGCATTACGTATCGAATGGCCTTGCCGAGTGATGTCATGTGATCATCACACTGAAAGGTCAGAACTCTTTCTCTGCTGTGAACTGGGTTAGTAAATGTTGAATCGGATGAAGGATGAATAATTGCCTTCTCCAGTCACATGCATTACTTCATGCAGATGAGCTCATCTGCTTTTACTGCCTGTTTACAAATGTTTTGCTTCTTCTGTAGCTATTTTGTTTCTCAATTTCTCCCTGTTTCGTAACAGTTTCCAGCTTGCATGTTCCTGTAACACTAATTCAGAGTGATGATGTCATTGCCCCGTCTGAGGTGTCATGTCTCAGATGTTTAGATGAGCGAGGACTGATTCCAAATCAGCGGTTCCTTTCTTCTTCATTAGGGATCCCAGAACAGTTGCAGATTGAATTAAGCCACTGGCAAAATCTGGAACAATGCATTGCATAGAAAATAGTAATGTTAAAATAGTGTGCATGGTCCAAACATACAAAATAATACATAAATAATACTGAGGCCAGTAAATGGGTGGGTAAGTGTTAAGAAAGTCACATTTTTTTTTTTTTTTTTTTATACTTTTATGCAAAACAATTTGTATAGATGTGTAAAACTTTGTGTCAGTGTGCTTTGGAATTATATTTATTGTGTAGAATATATTTAAAAGTGTTATACAAAAATTTAATTTAAATGATTTATTATTCTTTTTTTTTTTTCTTTTTTTTTTAATTTTAGCGCACTGGCATTTAACATCCAAAACTCCATAATATTGCTTTTTGGGGGTCATTAGCAATAAAACGCTTAAATTTCTCTACTAGACTCAGACTAAAGTCCCGTTCGCACCAAGAACACAACTATATCAGTGTCCACAGCAATGCACAATGGCGTTCTTTGTATTATAAGCTTAAGCAGCAGTTTTGTCATCTGCTGCTTTGAGTGCTTGAGCTCTTTAAATCAGGATGGTTTCTGATTGGTTGTCAGTGTTTTTATTGTGCATAAAATCTTTCTGAAAGTAGCTTTAACAATATCATTCCTCTGTGCCATGATCGTTATACAGCAGACTCACTATCCTTTAAAACTATGTCTTATGTATATCATTATATTCGTGGTCCTCGGTGTGAAGGGGCCTTTAGAAGCTGGAATCATTGACCATGAAAGTGTGTGAGACCGTGGGTTGGGTGAGCGCTCTGGTTGGGTGTCAGTGTTCCCGCTGTGTGATGCTGGTCACAGGGAGAGAAGATGAGATCATGCAGGAAGCAGGAGACCGGAGAACCAGACACATGCAGACCATTGCTTTTCTCATTTCCTTTTCAAAGAGGAGCTTAGCCACTCTTGCAATCCAGCAGTAGTGTCGACCGATGCGCCAGCTCATGCTATAGTGTTGGTTTGGAAATGTAATAGGTTTACCCTGCTTGTGATGTACAACTAGTTATTTTTTTATTTTAAAGTTATCTGATTACATTTGATTGCAGTGTTGCTCCCCAACACTGCAAACTGGCTTGCTTGGGTGAAAAAGACCAAACATGGGTTCAGAGAGTGTAAAAACAATACCACAAAAGATTTCTTCATCCTGGCGGAGGCTCATCCACTGTACACTAAGTGTACTGGATAATATTCTGGTGCAAGAATTGAAACGACAGGATGTTTCTGCTGTGGCGGAAGGGCTTCTTGGCCCCTGTGGAGTTAGTGTTTGGGGTTCATGTGTAATTCAGTCGGTTAGGATGTTTGGAAACCCCCTTCATTGTTACAATTATTCCATTCTTACTGTGAGTAATTTAGTTTGTAGGAACAATGTGCGTACACACGATATTTTATGGTCTCTGCGTGAATCATATCCGAACATATTCATCCTAAAACAGTTCTCTTCTGCTCTGTACGCTTTCAGGTGGCTTTGCAGCTTTCTCTTCCTGTTTTCCTGAGCTGTGTGAGAGTAAACCAGCCACTCTTCTGCCTCTCAGCCTGTCTCAACCCTGTTTACCCGTGGCCAACATCGGCCTCACCCGCATCCTGCCCCACCTGTACTTGGGCTCCCAGAGAGACGTCCTCAACAAGGTTGGTGGACCTCAAGAATTAAAATAAAATATAAAAATATAAGTTGTATAATTATTGCATACAGACCCCTTGAATATCGTCACATCAAATAAATTCTTTCAGTTTCTAGCACTCAATAATTCCCGAGGTGAAGACATAACATATTCATGAGGCATGATCAGATAACCAGAAATAGTTTTCTTTTACCTGGAGGGTGTTTGTGCATCGCTTGGAACAACTGAATTGTAGTGTATCTCATCACTTACTTAGATAACAGGCAGCTGAATGCATTCCAGGGAAATACTTTCGTTGATGTTGGGTTGACTTAAATGTTAGCCCTGTCAAGTTGACATGAGACTCACCATCAAAGCATTTTTTTATTACTTTTTTTTTTTTGACAGATTATCTCTCTACATATTTCTCATTTACAATAGCTTAAGCATGCGTGACAGACTAACTGATACAGTCGGAATCTGATCAAGGAAAATTTTTGACCCCCCCCCCCCCCCCCCCCCAAAACCCAGTTCTATCTTCTTTGGGAGTGGTCTGTTTGTACGAATTTCTTCAAAAACTTCCATCTTTTCACAGGAACTGATGACTCAGAATGGAATCACGTATGTTCTCAATGCCAGCAACACCTGCCCCAAACCTGACTTCATCAGCGACAACCACTTCATGCGCATTCCCATCAACGACAGCTACTGCGAGAAGCTGCTTCCTTGGCTGGAAAAAACCAACGAGTTCATAGGTAAGAACATCAGACTTTGTGGTTTGCTGAATGGACAGTGGACTATTCTAGAAGCAAGCTTGTAAGACGGTAGAAACCTGTGAGTTTAGGAGCTTGGTTAACCTGAGCCATATGTGCACCAGCTTTTGAGGGAGGTATGAGTGATGTCAGCGTTCGAGGTGGGCGAGTGAGATGACCTCATGCTTGGTGTGCAGTTTAACAGTGGAACTGCTTTTGACTGGTTTGCTATTCTCTCTGTCCACAGACAAAGCCAAGGTGGCAAACTGCAGAGTCATCGTCCACTGCTTGGCTGGCATATCCCGCTCAGCAACCATTGCCATTGCCTACATCATGAAAACTATGTGCCTGTCTTCAGATGATGCCTACAGGTAACTGCAGCTCTTTGGATGTTCAGATGCTCTATGGACTGACAGACCAAGCCTAGACCAAGTTCTATGAATTTTGGCATCCAATTGAATTTGTTCATATCTAACATCTTGTAGGTTTGTGAAGGACCGTCGGCCATCAATATCTCCAAACTTCAATTTCTTGGGTCAGCTGCTGGAGTTCGAGAGAGGCTTGCAGATGAAGGGTCTACCCTGTGACCCTATGAGGTTAGCAGGGAAGCCGAGTAAAGAGGTGGCAGAGGTCCGAAAGATGGAGAGCGATCGCTGCGACCAGCGGACTCCACAAGCTTCAGAGATCACCCTAAAGCCTCCATCACCTACCTCGCTGCAGAAAGACCTAAGCTCCCTTCACCTGTCCACCGACCAAATCCTTCAAACCAAACGGCTCAAGTGCTCCTTCTCCCTTGACATCAAGTCTGTCTACTCCTCGAACCAAAACCAGCAGTCTTCTCCCAACTCCTCATCGGATTTGGAAAATATGCCCAAACTCTGCAGGCTTGACAGTCTAAAGAATAGCAACGGGGTATGCAAGTACCCTTCAACGATGAACCGCCCTAGCCCTACGGAGTCACAGTGTACTGATATGACTAGCAAGTCCAGGACGAGCCAGCGAAGTGAGAGGTGGGAAAATGGTGGCTTGGAGAGGTTAACTCTTTCCCTCCAACTGAAGCAGGGCAACTGTGGGCCAAGACCCCAGGATCCCATTTGCAAGACCAACTTGGAGGTGCCTTCTATCCTCAGCTTGCCGCTGGGTACATCTGCTTCTTGGACCATGCATAGAGGCTCGAATGAAGCCACCACCCCAATCACACCCACGGGTGACTGCCCTTGGTTCTTGGGCACTAATTTGACACCATCTGGAACGGGGAGCTCCGTGCACTTTGGCAGCGGTCCTGCCTGCACGGCTTACAGTTGCAGTGGCCAAGCTGGCAACTCCAAACCCAGGGACAAAACGCCAGAGCCGCTGGACTTTCAAAGACACCGTTGGCTCGAGGACGGGAAAGCAGTAGTGTGCAGTGTATCACAAGTGGACACGAAGTACAAGCGCCGCAGCTGCCAGATGGAGTTCGAAGAGATTATTAACACAACTCAAAGCGGCGAGGAAATTGGGAAGCTGGGCAAGCAGTCCAGTTTCTCTGGCAGCATGGAGGTCGTCGAGGTATCCTGACAAAGATGACAATCTAACTCCAGGAAAAGCTGTTTATTTATTACAGAGTTCTGTTGTTAAAGAGCTTTGCATCTAAGAGAGACCCTTTTCAAACTAGGGTTGAAAAGATGTAGTTTATGTGTACAAGGATACACTAAAGACGCGAAATGCCAATTCTCTGGTATGCTGCTGGACTACAAGAGATTTTAAGGAGCTTGTAGACTATGACATGCACTCACACCAAAGACCTCACAGAGTGACCTTTTTCTTGCATGTCATCTCAAAATGAAGGAGCACGATGGAGGATATCCATCTAGCATGACCACATCAAGACACTAAACATGAAGGAATGAATCAGATGAGTGTGTTTATGCTGGTTTTGATGCAAATTAGGGCAGTCACACTTAACAGTGGCTTTCGAGGAGGGACTGTATGTATGCCCAACTCTGAGAAGATGTAATTCCTGTGTGATGTTTATTATTCTGTCATTGCCCATTGTTCTATTTAGCTATGAATTGAGTAAATAAGGGCAGTTGCATTCAGTAATTTCACTATTCAGTGTTATGTGTGATAAAAGAGTGGAAATATGAAGTGTATGTTCGAGCTGAGGTTCTCTCAGATCTACTACTGTGCACTGAGCATGCTCAGAACGGCTGGCTACCTACAGACAGACAAGCTGCATCCAGCAGCACTATGTATTAAGCTGTAAATCTAGACAGATTTACAGTACATGTATATGTAAAATAAATGTACTTCAACTTAAATGGTCTATTTAAAGTTTCATGCATTTTCGCTTTAATTTATTGTATGGGATTCATTCTGGCAATGAGCAATAATATATTATTTGAAAACATTTTGGTCTTTGTCTGAGTCTCTGGTGCAAATACAACACATACACACATTTATAGTGGCTGTTAACTAAAATACACCTACACACACTTGTGTGTTTTCTCTGTATGGAGACAAACTGTAGTCTTCTATTGATTTTAAGAGAAAGTGTCACAAAGTGATTTCCATAAAAAAAATTTAAAAAAAGATTAGACAAATAAATTGTTTTAGAGGCAAATAAAGTGTTGTTGTTATTATTATTATTAACATTATTCTAATATTGTAAAAGTTTAGCTTTTTAGAGATTAAATGTACGTTTTATAGGTTTTATACTTAGATATATTTTGAAAGGTGCTATAGCAATAAGCATGAATTTCTTGCTTACCTTTAAAAAGATAAAATATAATTTGAGGACATCCGTGTATCAACAATTTGAGGTTCACTCAGGTTTAAAATGTTGTCCTGAAGACAAATTAGAGAGAGAGAGAGAGAGAAAGAGAGAGAGAGCTAACAGGAAACATTATCAGAACGTTCTGATAAGGTTCTCTTAAAGTAATGAAGAAAACTTTGTCCAGTAGCATTAATAGAATATACATTCAACATTATTTGGTCTTTAATGAGCTCCAAAATGTTTAGACGTTAAAACAAACAAAAAAAAAAAAACAAAAAAAAAAAAGTTGGTACTTGCTTCAGAAAGTTCAGAGAACATTTAAATGTAACTTTTGCAAAAAGTAAAAAAAAAAAAAAAAATAAAAATAAATAATAAATAAAAAAATAAAAAAATGTTGACAAACCCAATAAAAAATGTTTATAATGTTTTCAAATAAAATGGACACACACACACACACACACACAAACACACATTCAGTTCACAACACGTTATATGAGAATATGATGCATACAAATAAAAATAAAAAAAATAAAAATATATAATAAAAGTAAAATAAAATTTAATAATTATAAAAAACATACCATTTATTGAACTGCATCTACAGTAATGCTTGACATCAAACTGAAAAAAAGACTGTGAAGGCCAATTAAACTGAGACAAGAATACCCTACAACAGGTTACAGAGCTGAGGATCAATTCCAAATATTAAGGTTGCAATCAACATCTAAATCTAATTGGTGTGTCAGTGATGTTCATGTAGTAAGTGTTAGAGACTGATGTGGTGGGTGTTGCTTGGAGGAGACAGATTTGTGATGCTCTGTTATATACTTTCCATTTGAGCCACTTGACAGGCCCAAGATTGCGCTCTGTATTCTATATGGTCAGGATCTAATTTTAGGCAGTGTTTCTGTAGGAGTCCATGTAAGTGTGTGTGTGTTTAATCAATGAAAAGACTTTCACATCAGTTACAGAAAATACATTTCAGGACAGCTCAGCACTAATGAACTAATGATCTGCACCTTACTGAAGCCACACACACACACACACACCAATAGACGCTTAAATTTACAACTGTATCTGACTGATTGGAGTGCTTTAAAATCTATGAGCACTAATTGTCTTTTGCATGCCACATTCCTTGTTTTGAGTGCAATTAGGAGAAGGACATAATGATGGGCGTTATGAGAAACATTAACTTCACCCAGGGAAGAAAGGAGCATCGTCCTCTGGCTTTATTTGGGCAAAGACACGCTGACTAATTGCACAGATGGAGAAAACACAGAGCATCCTTAAGAAGAGTGTTTGCCTTTTTATAAATGTTTTTGTTGTGTATGTGTGTGTGTATATATATATATATATATATATATATATATATATATATATATGTGTGTGTGTGTGTGTGTGTGTGTGTGTGTGCATATAAATGTGTGTGTGTGTGTGTGTGTGTGTACTTTAAATGTTAAAGGAATAGATAGTTATGTTTCTTCATCAGGTTTGTAGAAATGTAGCACTGCATCAGTCTCATCAATGGATGCTCTGCAGTGAATGGGTGCCGTCAGAATGAGAGTCTGATAAAAACATCACAATAATCCACAGCACTCCAGTCCATCTGTGAACATCTGGAGAATACCAAAAAAACACACATTCAGGAGTTAGGATTCGGTTCAAACTAAAATACACATCCATAATCCATATTTTTTTCCGGTGAAAACGTGGTCTGTTCTGAATCAGGAGAGAAATACGCACACAGGGTTTTGGTGTATTTTGATGTGACAGACAACAGGAGATTATTACCATGGATTATGGACTCCTGTTTTGGCAAGAGGCAATGGTTTGAAGTCAAAAAAATATCTTAAATTATGGATGTGAGAAATGGATGTGAAAAAAAAAAGTGTATTATTTTTTTCAAAGTGTGATGTCAGTCAATATATATAGAGAGAGTAGATACATAAATAACTGAGTAGAATCACTTCTTTGTGCTAGCTACTCCTCAACACAACATATTTCCAATTCACATTACATTCAAATTCTGTAAATTAGGAAGGGGTTCTGCGATACTGCCCCCTAGTGGAGTGGATCCAGTGTGTGACTCATTTACTCCATCCGCAAATCATGTCAGGGATTTCCTGTACAACAAATAGAGATATATTGATCACATCATGTGATCTCAACACAGCGTCTCTCACCAGGAGACCTGCTTTTTTTTTTTTTTTGTATGAGTAAAATGTTGTTAATGAGAGAACAGCAGCTGATTTCACCTTGAACGAGCAAATGGACAATGTGTTGGCAGGCCAGTGCGTGAGAGAGCGTGTGAACAACCGATGAAGAGAACATTTGATTACATCCAGACGGGACACTGTAACGTGATCCAACCCCTCTGAATGGAAACTGGTGAAGAACCATGATGTAATCAGGACATTTTCCCCTTTCCATGATCTAGAGCAAGTGACTAACGCTGCGTTAAAAATAAACAGCACTTCTCTTCTCATCCACTTCTCTCTCGCTCCTCCTCTACTTACTAAGCAGAACACAGTGAACTACTTTCTTTCAGCAAATACAGGCCGAGTTGTTCATGATAGATGAATACATACTTCATTCCAAGCAAATTGGTTTAAATGTCAGAATAAATAGAGATTAAACAGCTGATGGCTGATATTTTTGGAGATCTGAAATGGTCCGTGAAGCTCTGAAGGATGTGAACATGATTTGTCTCAGTTCAGGGTTATCATCGTTAACTAAAACTGAAAACCACAACTGTTTTCTTCTTATCTTGAGGTGAAATAAAATAACCTTTAACTGAAAAAAACTTTTCTTTTATTTAAAAATATATATATTTCCATATTATGTTCATATTAAGCACTTAAATAACTAAAACTAAATATACAAAAAACCAAAAACTTAACCTACACTGACATACTTTAATTTACATAAAATAAAAATAATAAAAATGTCAAAAGAGACAGCGACATTACGAAAACTTTAACTAAAATTTGACTATAATATAAATTAAAGTTTAAAGTATACATCAGTTGTAAAAATTATTCATAATTTATATTGGTTTTATTTTTTTTCAGCTTTATTATATTTCATTCAGTATTAAGTACACTGTATTAAAATTAAATAAAAACAAGAAACTAAAACTACATCCATCTATCCA
Source organism: Carassius auratus (assembly GCF_003368295.1). Classification (NCBI taxonomy): domain Eukaryota; kingdom Metazoa; phylum Chordata; class Actinopteri; order Cypriniformes; family Cyprinidae; genus Carassius; species Carassius auratus. Next base: position 101,946 of record NW_020526730.1, read on the forward strand.
TCGTAATACCAAAGACATGCATAAAGAAAGAAAATTTATCATGTAGCCTAACAATCCTGTTTTGCTCCCACTTTGACATCCTGACTGGGTCTCATCATCGCTTTAACACTTTCTAAAGTGCATCTGATTTTTCAGTTACAGTGAAGAGTGATCGTTTTGTTCTGTTCATAAATACATGAGCAGGGAATGCAATGCTCTCTCAAGTCTCCTGTAATGGCCCTCTGCACAACAAGCAGGCTTTATCAAGAAGTGATAGTGTTGCAGCTTCCGCAGTGGAGAGCAATGGTCAGCATGCGGTCAGACATCAGATATCAGCTTTGACTGGACCGTTCTCTACCTGCTTACTCAAAAAAAAAAAAAAAAAAAAGTACACACAAATGAACAACAAATGCCAATGCAATGTACTGTAGAACAGAAAATATTTATAAGGCCAAACACTACTGTTGTATACATTAGCATAAAACAAAACTATAAACATGCATTGAATCCTAATTGCATTGTTGGTCAAAACAGATTTATAGTTGCGGTCTCCTGTACAGCTGTAAACAAACATCCTCGTCCTCATGAGGTCTTTACCGTTCCACTCTGTGCAGAATTCAGCAGCATGACCATCCTCATTCATTCAGTGCAGTAAATGGATGGCTTAGAGTTACAAGTGTTTATGCAATGCTATGCGGTCATACGTA